>NC_064419.1:45011033-45221033 GCF_023375975.1 Astyanax mexicanus | reverse complement strand
TGGGTTGGGTAATTGGCTGTGTAAATTGGGGAGGAAACGGGGAGAAAAAAAAAAAAAAAGTATAATAATAATTATTTTATATATGTTTATCAATAAATCTCAAAAAGTCGACTAATCGAAAAAAATAATCGTTTGAATAATCGTTTAAAAAATAATCGTTAGGGACAGCCCTATATAAGAGTAACTGTAAGACTGGTCTCCAAGCAGACAAGCCTGACCTGCTCACTTTATTACAGCGTGTTTGCTGTGCTTCATCAAAACACAAACACTCTCTCCCTGTGCTGTCCGACTCAGTCCAGCCAGTCCCCCACGTTCAGACAACACAGGCTGGAATGTGGACGGGACCGCGGGACCGGAGTCCTGCACCTCAGATGATGCACAGCTATTGGAATTCATTAAAGCAAAAGGGAGGATCCTAAACAGACATCCAGCCCAAACTCCCAACAACACAACCCACCTCAGCAACTCCAGCCTGTCTGAGTTAATATTACTCTTACTAACTGACCTTTACAGGCTCTCCCAATGTTTCCTTTAATTAGCTTTTTAATTATTGTGGCATCGGACAAAGCTATACACAAACAATGGGCTTTCCACTTCAATCACTACTGCCCCTATAAAAATTGTAGGCACAAAAAATATTTATCCAATTGCATTATCGACTTATTCTACAATAAACTGTCTATTGTGCTTATTTGTATTTTTGTTCACATATACTAGTGCATCTCAAAAAAATTTAATATCATTGAAAAGTTACTTTATTTCAGTAACTCAGTTCAAAATTTGAAACTCATAAATTAAACAGATGTATCATAAATTAAACAGATGATACACAGAGTGATCTATTATTAAATCAGTGTCTCAAACAAATAGAGTATTATATAAGACCAATTGGTACTTTCTGCAGTGTGGGCAGTGTGCCAAGTCCTGCTGGAAAATGAAATCCGCATCTCCGTAAAAGTTGTCAGCAGCTGTAAAATTTTGTGGGAAAACAAAACTGCACTGACTTTAGACTTGATAATAAAACACAGTGGATCAACACCAGCAGATGTTGCACATGTCTCTCCAAACCATCACTGATCATCAGTAAATTTTACATTTCATTGGTAAATCAAGGGAGCAGAGTCTGGAGGAAGAGTGGAGAGACACACAGTCCAAACTGCTCGAGGTCTAGTGTGAAGTTTCCACCAATCAGTGATTGATTTCGTTTATTGATTTAGCGTCCACAAAAAAAAAAAAAAAAAAGTCCTATAGTGACAGGCCTACTTGGAGAACATGAACTGTTTGATTTGTATTTGAGAAAATCTTGATTTTAAAATGAAATTCAGGAAAGCACCAAATTTATGATTTTTATTCAATATATTTTGACAGTTGCAGATTTACTTCTAATATTTTTTTATATTTTCTATTACAAATACAACAAGGATTATCAAGTATTTCTTATCAATCATGAATATCTTTTTATGTAGCATATTTTTCGGATGAATTAAGTAAACAAAACTGTAATTCTGGAAGTGCTGGATGTTAATCTACACAGATTTCTCTCCTGAAAACGGTTTATTTGGGTGAGTAAAAAGCTTAGATTTCCAATACTTTGTCTAAGGGTGAGTTTTAACTGAAGATTCTCCAGAATTAAGGCTGGGTGCAGCAGCATTAGCATTACCGCTAACCACAGCTCTAGCGGGACGTAAATGCCACCTGATAGCGTTAGACTAAGGAACCCTGAGCGTCTGGTAACCCAGGGGGCTATCAGCTAGCGGTTCGTGCCACATAGCTTTTTAGTTTTAACGCCGGTGTTAGCAGCTAATGCTAATGCTGCTGCACCCAGCCTTAGTGCTGGAGAAACTTCACTGAAAACTCACCCTTATAACTCTGTACTTTAGCGTAAAGAGTAGCTTTACTGCTCCTTTGTACCTTGATTATAAGGCGCACTGTCACTTTTAGTTCACATTATAGTCCTAAAAATAGTAATATTAGGCAGAAAATGGACATAAATACCAGCCGTTAAGGGGTTAAATGCTACTCACCGAGGCTCATCGTCTTTGGAGCGCTTAGGGCAGTACTTCTTCACCAGGTTCCTGTGGGATAACAGAGATACATATTTAGACACATCATCACGTAGCTTATCAAACAATAGGTTCACACCCTTCCCCCATATTTCAATATAAACACTGTTTGACTCACTTATTTCCATATACAAGAACAAAAGGCGTCAGACTAAACAGTCTGTGTAGTTTTTACACATCACCGGGCTAAACTAAAGTCAAAGTCAAAGTGGTTTTTATTGTCATTTCAGCTATATACAGAGTACACAGTGAAACGAAACAACGTTCCTCCAAGGACCATGGTGCACATAAACACAGTGTAGACAGAACAATAGTGCAACAGTACAAAAGTGCAGACAGACAATACAACACAATACAGACAAAGAATAATAAATAACAAGACAGTGTGCAAATTTTGCAGTGTGCAAAAAAGACCAGGTGAGGTAGTAATTACTCTATTACACACAGTGTGCAATAGAGTCCAGTCCAACTAGGTCAAACTCAGAGAGAGAAACCAAACACTACGTTCATTTCTCCTGTTTTTTTCTCCAGTTATTTCCCCAAAACGCTCTGAGATAAACCATAAACCAGCGCTCCTGAGAGACACACAGCCCCACCGTGCTCCGGCATGTCCCCCTCCTGAGGGACACACTGTGGGGGGTTGCAGAATGTGTGTGTGTGTGTGTATGTGTGTGTCCCCTCCTCCCCCACCCAGATGCCCACCGAGCAGAGCTAATGATGCTTACCACTTCCTTTAAATGTGCTTCCTCTATTTCTCTTATAAAAACAATTCATACTGAATACTTCCCTTTACAGAGCTTATATTACTGACCTATATATATATATATATATATATATATATATATATATATATATATATATTCATCAAAATTAATTGGGCATAATGTGCCTGTGAGCCACAGCATAAAGTTATCCAAAAGCAGTGTGTAAGACTGGTGGAGGAGAACATGATGCCAAGATGCATGAAAAAAAACTGTGATTTAAAATTTTCTTAACATTATTTGAGTCATTTCTCATTTTCTGCAAATAATGGTGTAAATTACCATATTTTTATTAAAAATTTGGGAGAAACGTTGTCCGTCGTATAGAATAAAACCAAAATATAATTTTTACTCAAACATAAACCTATAAATAGCAAAATCAGAGAAACTGATTCAGAAACTGAAGTGGTCTTTTATTCTTTTCCAGAGGTGTATGTATGTGTGCATGTACACACACACACACACACACACACACACACATACACACATACACACATACACACATACACACATACACACATACACACATACACACATAATAATCTGATATAAAAACAATTTACGTATTTGGTAGGAGAGAGTAGTTAACAAAAGGAAATGACTAATAATTAATACTCGACATCAGTGTGTTCTTCATTACTGTGAAGAAGTGTTTTAATAAACACAGCAAAAACTAATGAAAAGTCACACTCATTATGAACACTATTAGTCAGAGCTGTTCCTCAGAGACCAGATACTGCAGGTCCTCCCACATAAACAACCACTAAGCTGCTCAGTTCGGCTCGCTCTGCCTCGGTGGACCCGCCTCAGTGTGGAGGTGGAGTCAGAGACATGCAGCTGCTCAGAGTCAGAAAATATATTCGGAAATGACTGGGTTAGGGATGCACCAAATATTTGGCAACCAGAAATATTTGACTGAAAATGAAAAATTTATACTAAACACCAGAAACGTTTCTAAAAGTCTTATTGTATATTGCTGTGTACAGTGTTGGCAGGAAGTGAGAGAGAGAGCCAGCAGTGAGCACCAATAAACAGTTAATTATTTTATAAATTGATTTATATATTTTTACACACACTACTTGCACATATTGAATTAAATAAAGATTTTAGAATCATTTATTGAAAACTTTTTCTATCTGTAAGACAAAAGCTGTACAGGACTAGGATAGTAAGGTTAGCTTACTTAACTTAGCATAACCATAGCATTTTTTGTTTACCAAAGACTGCCTGCACTACTGAGGTAAATTTATTACCACAATCGCACTGCTGAAATAATTATATAATTACATATAATTAGAGCATGTGCTGTTCGATATGGGCAAGATTTACATATTTCTTAATTATGGTTGATACGATATAATTTCAACATTGATTTGAACAGTATAAAAGCCACCACCATAGGTGACTTTTACGTAATCATGCACTGATCGAGCTGGGCGATACAGCAAAAAAATATATCACAAATATTAAAAATCATAAGATTATCTTTAAATATTATCATGTTTTGACAAAATCACAGAGAAAATGCACTAGGAGTGGCAGTGGCAGATTCTTAAAAACTCCTATTCATATACTCTTATAAACAGTACAGTGATTTATATTACATTTTTGCTGCACATGACTCAAGTTAACAGGATTTTTTTTTACAATCTCGGTAATGAAATGTTCAGTTAGGTAAGTGTTCTTTAAGCATTTATTATATCCTTGATAAGAATATATGTTAATATATGTTGATATGTTAAGAACATCATGATTCAATTAAATATTGATACTGTCCAGCTCTAATTAGCACTACTGAGGTAAATGTATGGCTAACATAGCACTACTGAGGTAAAGGTATAACTAAAATAGCACTACTGAGCTAAATGTGTGACTAAAATAGCACTACTGAGCTAAATGTGTGACTAAAATAGAACTGCTGAGCTAAATGTGTGACTAAAATAGAACTGCTGAGCTAAATGTGTGACTAAAATAGAACTGCTGAGCTAAAGGTATGACTAAACTGCACTACCGAGGTAAAAGTATAACTAAAATAACACTACTGAGCGAAATGTATGACTAAAATAGCACTACTGAGCTAAATGTGTGACTAAAATAGAACTACTGAGCTAAAGGTATGACTAAAACTGCACTACCGAGGTAAAAATATAACTAAATTAACACTACTAAGCATAATTAACGACAATAACTTGGGTTGCACTGCTAAGGTATAATGCTAGCTAAATGTGCTTTAAACTGTAAATTGTAAATTGCTTTTGCCACAATTAGCTAAAATTATTTACATTGCTTGTTGTTTGAAAGGTAAGAGAAATAAGTTTCAGCTTTATTTAATATATATATATATATATATATATATATATATATATATATATATATATATATATATATATATATATATATATATAATGATTAAAAAATTGGGCCAAATGTTTAATTTTGTTGGGTTTTTAGTGCATCACTTCTCTGGCTGTGATGCTACAACATCACTATCAGAGAGATTATAAGAGATGACACAGGACTCCACACTGCTGCATCCAAACCAACAGGGTAACACCCAGAGGGAGCGCGGGGGGGGGGCAGGCTTACTGGAGAGGAGGAAGAGGAGAAGGAGGAGGAAGAAGGGGAGGAGGAGAAGAGGCCACAGCTGCAGCTCTCCTCATTTCCTGAAGCTAATATAGGGCATGTGTCCGATTCTCCCTTTGATTTTTTCACCACAGCATCACACAACTCTCTCCCTTCCAGGCAAAAAACGCCCAATGGGGATTCAGCGTTCTTAAATATCTCACACTCAGGCATTATGTGACATTAGAGCACGCTATGGACTCAATCAATAGTATAGATTGAACAGCAGGGTAAGTGCTTTAGGCAGGACTGTGACTGAATTAGACGCATAAACCAGTAGAAATAGAAATACGTGATTAAGAAATATACTCCAGCTCAGGGTTGTACAGTTGTACTGCAGGTCACGCTCTTATTTATGACAGTACAAGGTTAAATTATTATTATAAAGGTCTCATTCCATCTTTTTAAAACATCTAATTGTGGTCTCTAGTATGAATAAACAATGTGAGCTGTTTTTTGTGAGAGGGAAAAAAAAAAAAAGTGCTCCGGTGATCCAGTATAACGCTGCTTTAGTCCAGTGGAGGAGTGGTGGGGTGGAGAAACAATAGGATTTCAGCTCTTGCTCATGAATATTCATACATGCAAACATGTCTCCTCTATTTAGCCACTGACCTAGTCTTAGAATCTCTGTAAAATATGAAATCCACCGGAGATCCTATGTTAACCTATAGTTCTTTACACACAAAGGTGGGTAATCCAGGTCCAGAAAGTAAAAATCTACCCCGGGGTTTTGTTGGCTGAGCTGAAACACAAGATAGCTAGCTAGCTACGAACTGTTCTAAACATACACCTACCTATCATAATTGTACTTGGCTGGTGGTGTTCCTCCATAGACTAATTCTAACCATTTGTTCCTTAGCTCTGAATTACTGGGTAAAGCATATAACTAATACTGATGTGTTATTCGCACAAATAACACAGGAATGAACTGCCATGCTGTTCCTAGAGCTGTTATTTAGCTCCTATCTGACAAGACTGTGTCGCTGCCCGACTTCAGCTCTCTGCCTGTGGGCGGTCCCAAGCCAAGGTGGGCGGAGCCATGAATACTAATTCACGGGTTGATGTAGACACGGTGCTTTTCCCGATCGACTCGTTTTTCTGAATATTTTCTTTTACTAGCTGCTGCAGACAATGGAGGCTGAGGAAGAGTTGCATCCTGTGAAGCATCATCATTAACAACTCAGAGAGACCTACTGTATTTCACAAACAACAAGAACAAGTGGATTTTAGCAGAAGCAGACCTTTAAATAAGTCAAATCGCTGGTCGTATGTACTGTTGGTTTCTTTTGGCTCAAACAAAAGAACAGAAAGATTGAGCTGAGCTGTGAGCTGCAGTGTGCGGGATATGTGCCAGACAGATTTGTAGGAGAGAGGCTACGTTAGTTACACACTGACCTGAAGGGAAGTGGCTGCCTGCCACCTTTAATTTTTGGCTGCTGTGTTGACTTGTGAGCCCTTAAAAAAAGGAATTTCTACAGGCAACTAAAAAAAAACAAGAGAAGCAGAGCCTAGAAAGAAGCAGCTGTCAACGTCAGGAGAAAAAGCTGCATCTTCATTTGAGCCATTTTGGCTTAATTTAAATGTATTATAAAGCCATTGTTCTTTAAACGTATGAATGAACCAACAGAGATATTCCAAAACTACTCGAAATAAAATGTTTTACATTATTATTTGGGTGGTGGGTTGTTTATTCTCAACAGTGCAGTGATTAGCACTTATTAGTGTGTTAGTGTGTGTTGTGCTGGTACAGTGAGGGGGTCAGATACTGCAGCAGTGCTGCTGGAGTTTTTAATCATGTATTTTCATTATGTCTAAATGTTTTCTCGCACAGAACACTATTAGAGAGCTGTTGTCCATCACAATAGACCATGAAGCAACCAATGAACAAGTTTACAAGCCAATGAAACAGTAGCCATCGATGCAAAGTAACAGCTAATCTTTACTAATTTAATTTATGATTTAGAACAATTTTTAAATCATGTAAAAATGTCAATATAAAATATGACACAGGTTAGAAAAAATATATCAAATAGTTTAGTTAATTGGATTAACAAGCTATATAGATTTTATTGTAGAATAAGTCTTCTTTTCTGTACATTACAGACTAAAAAACAGCATTCTACAATTTTTTTTTAATTTAGGTCTAAAAGGGTTAAACACTGTTCTCACGCACTGTATAACACACTCCTACCTCCTTGCTGTCTGTAG
Organism: Astyanax mexicanus; assembly: GCF_023375975.1. Classification (NCBI taxonomy): domain Eukaryota; kingdom Metazoa; phylum Chordata; class Actinopteri; order Characiformes; family Acestrorhamphidae; genus Astyanax; species Astyanax mexicanus. Next base: position 45,213,379 of record NC_064419.1, on the reverse strand, counting down.
TTCTGTAATTATAAGCTGTAGTCCACAGAAGAGGAAGTGTTCCTATATGATTGGATCAGCTTAATAAGTGGAAAAAATTACTTTTGGTCGATTCTGTTGTATCGTAAATGAATAGTGAAGTGATCCAGACTATAAATGAACAAATAAGGAATCATATAGTAACTTAAAACTTAAAGCTCTTAACTTGTGGTTTCTGAGGCTGGTAACTCTGACGAACTTATCCTGTACAACAGAGGAAACTCTTGCTCTTCTTTTCCTGGGACATTTTTGATGGTCTTTTTTGCGACTGCACTTGAGGATACTTTTAAAGTTCTTAAAATTCTTCTTTTTAAAACATGACCTCCATTTTTTATTTTTTTTTTCTTTATTTAGTTGAGTAGTTGTTGCTTCTCATAATCTGGATTAGAACACTACTCAAATATTCACTATTCACTGTATACCTGTAACTCTACCTCTTCACTACTTTACTTTAACTGATGCTCTCAAACACTTTATTAAGAGGCAAGAAATTCAAGTAATTAACTCTTGATGAGTTCAGCACAGCTGTTAACTGAAAGCCTGAATTCCAGGTGACTCTACCTCATAAAGGTGACTGAGAAAATCCAGCAGAGATGAGCAAAGCTGTCTAATCTATACAAGTGGTGCTTAAGTACTTTGAATAATATAAATTATAAAACATATTCTGGTTAGTTTAACACTTTTAGCAAATGTTTACTAAATAATTCCATGTGTTTTTCTTCATAGTTTGTACGATTTTAGGGTACCACTTTAAAATAAGACTACCTTTATAAAGGGTTTATAACTGGTTTACAATTAGTTTATTAATGGTTACTAATTAGGTTGTAAATGCCTTAAAAAACATTAATAATCAGTTATAACACATACGTAAAAAGGGTTACAATATAGACGGCTGTGGGTTCACTATTTGGCAAAAAACAGGTCTTCGTACATTTCTACGTATGTGTTATAACTGATTATTAACGATTTTTAAGGCATTTACAACCTGATTAGTAGCCATTAATAAACTAATTGTAAAACCCTTTATAAACGCTTTATAAAGGTAGTCTTATTTTAAAGTGGTACTGATTTTAACTTTTAACTGGTACTAAAGCACATCACTCTGGCATTAAAGGCAACTGCTGCTGATGGAATCATCCAAAAATGCCAATTTAAATGTTTTATAGAATTAATAATTAATGAGGTTTTTATCAATACTTGTCAATTAATTTGATTATGTAATAGTCAGGTGAATTAAAAGAGCAGGAGCTTTTTAGTGCTGCACTGTCATGATTTATTCAATCGTTAGATGGCTAAAGCACGCCAGTGTGTGTGTGTGTGTGTGTGTGTGTGTGTGGTTATTATTAGAAATCTCACCGCAGCTGTTTTGCATAGGTCTGCTCTATCTCCAGCCGCTCCTTGACGAACTTTGCGTAGCGCTCCAGGAAGTCGATGCCCCATTGTGTGTGCTTGTCGAGGTTTTCGAACTGGTCCTGTGGGAAGAAGTGGGAGAACACAGAGAGGCATTGAGAGGTGAAGGAGCTGGCGCTGCCACTGCTCTGTTTATATAAGACAGGATATATGAATATGTAATGGTTTGTTTGAAGAATACTGATGGTTTTGTTGGGAGACCGCAGAATACGAATCACTGCTGAGCAAATATATACACTAATATAACCTGTCTGACGTTTTACAGCACATAAAATCAAACTTCTCATAACAAATTATCACCTAACACTCGACTGGTGATTTCAAAATGAAAGATTTACTGATCCAGACAAAACCACAAAGCATTAAACTAGGGATAGACGATAATATTGGCATTATATACAGCTCTGGACGAAAAATAAGAGTTTCTATGATTTTACCAAACTGAAAACCTCTGGAATATAATCAAGAGGAAGATGGATGATCACAACATTTACATTTACATTTATGGTATTTAGCAGACGCCCTTATCCAGAGCGACTTACAACAGTGCTTCAAAGTTACTTAAGATATCCAAAGCTAGTTTGTAGACTAGGATCAAGAGATACATAGAGCTTAATCATGTTAAGAACCCTAGGAACCTTTTTTTTTTAATTATTATTAGTTTAGGAACTCTTTGAAAAGATGTGTCTTCAGTCGACGTTTGAAGACCGTGAGTGACTCTGCTGTTCTGACATCCAGTGGAAGTTCATTCCACCACCTTGGTGATGCAGCACAGAGAAGAGTCTGGATGTCTGTTTTCTGTGTGTTTTGAGTGATGGAGGTTCGAGCCGAGCCGTACTGGAAGCTCTAAGAGCTCTTGGTGCAGATCTGGCTTTGACCATCGCCATCAGGTATGAAGGTGCTGGTCCGTTTTTTGCCTTGTAGGCCAGCGTCAGGGTTTTGAATCGGATGCGGGAGGCAACAGGAAGCCAGTGGAGGGAACGCAGCAAAGGAGTCACATGACTGAACTTCGGAAGATTGAAGACGAGTCGTGCTGCCGCGTTCTGAATTCCGCGTTCTCACAAGCCATCAAACCAAACTGAACTACTTGAATTTTTGCACCAGGAGTAAAGGAATAAAGTTATCCAAAAGCAGTGTGTAAGACTGGTGGAGGAGGAGAACATGATGCCAAGATGCATGAAAACTGTAATTAAAAACCACCAGGGTTATTCCACCAAATATTGATTTCTAAACTCTTAAAACTTTATGAATATGAACTTGTTTTCTTTCTTTAAATAATTATTTTTATTTGGAATTTGGGAGAAATGTTATGTTTTACTCAAACATAAACCTATAAATAGCAAAATCAGAGAAACTGAATCTTTTTTTTAGAGCTGTATCTGTCTAGATATGTCTAGTAGGGCTGCAACTAATGATTATTTTAGTAGTCGACTAATCCGATGATTTTTTTGATTAGTCAGAGATTATTTCTGCCATGTTTTCCATTTTCTAAAAACGATAGAAACAGCTGAACATGAGATTTAAAAGCCATTTAAATGTCTAGATGATGTTTAAGCAAATTGTCAGCATAGTGTATCGTTACACCTACCGAGCAGCCTGAACAGACTTTTATTTTGGTACAAAAGGGTGTACAAAAATGTGTATATCACATTTAGTGGTAAAATGAATAAATTACTGTCTATACTAACACTCCAAGACACAACACAATTGAATTGTTATAACTGAATAATAGTTGGCACCCTTATTATTAACAGACCAATTTATCCGCTATTTGGATCTGAGCAAAGCAGATCATTACACAAGCTAGAGCTATTTTAAAATTTAGTGTACTGCTAAATATCAATCTCATAACAACATAATAACAGCCAGGCTGACATTTGTGGAAAATGAACAGGTTCCCATGTGGCAGCGGGAGCGGCAGCAGCAGCGGGAGCGGCAGCGAGAGCGGCAGCAGCCTACACACTCCGGTACAGGAGCTGCTTTCTTTGGCAAGTTCTCTCAAAAACCATGACAATACTCTTCCCACAAAATACTGCGAGATGCCAGCCTGGCCTGAGCACCAAGTCAGGATTATATCACCTTATTTCCTGAGAAATCAGAAAACTCGGATACAAGAGTGATCCTGAAATAAATGATTGAGCAGCGGTCCTGCTGGTCTGTCTGTCTGCCTTACTATAGATAAACTGCAAAGCTTCAGAGAAACAGGCAACAAGAAAGTAAGAAAAGAAGACAGAAGAGGCAATCCTTTGACTGGAAACCTGTCTGTCTGTCTGTCTGACTGACTGATTGACTGACTGACTGACTGACTGTATGTCCATTTGACTGTCAGACTGTCCGTTTGTCTGTCTGACTGTAAGCTTCAGAGAGACAGACAAGAATAAATGAACAAAAGAAAGGAGGAACGAAAGAACAAAAGAAAGAAATGAGAGGCAACGCTTTACTGGAAACATGTCTGTCTGTCCGTCTGTCTGTAAATTTTTCGGTAAATTGATTGTAAAGCTACAGAGAGACAGACAAGAAAGAAAGAAAGTAAGAAAGGCAACCCTTTGACAGGAAACCTGTCTGTCTGATTGCAAAGCTACAAAGAGATAGACCACAAGAAAGAAAGACAGAAAAGGAGGCAAGACAGGCAACCCTTTGCCTGGAAAGATACCTGTCTGTCTGACTGACTGTCTGTCTGTCTGTCTTTCTGACTGTTCAACTGTATGTCCATTTGAATGTCAGACTGTCCGTTTGTGTGTCTGTCTGACTGTAAGCTTCAGAGAGACAGACAAGAATAAATGAACAAAAGAAAGGAGGAACGAAAGAACAAAAGAAAGAAAGGAGAGGCAACGCTTTACTGGAAACATGTCTGTCTGTCTGTCTGAACGCTTTACCATAAATAGACCGCAAAGCTACAGAGAGACAGACAACATGAAATAAAAAAAGGGGGCAAGGTATGCAACCCTTTGACTGGAAACCTGTCTGTGTGTCTGATTGCAAAGCTACAAAAAGACAGACAGCACAAAACAAGACAGAAAAGGAGGCAAGAGAGGCAACCCTTTCACTGGAAACCTGTCTGTCCATCTGAATGCTTTAACATAAGAAAGAAAGCAAGACAGCAAGAAAGAAAGCAAGAAAGAAAGCAAGAAAACAAGAAAGAAAGCAAGAAAGAACGAAAGAAAGAAAGAAAAGGAGGCAAGAGAGGCAAACCCACTGAATGGAAACCTGTGTGTTTGTCTGTCTGTCTGAAAGCTTTACCATAAACATATTGCAAAGCTACAGATAGACAGGCAAGAAGAAAAAAAAAATGAAAGAAAGAAAGTCCAAAAGGATGAAAGAAAGAAAGGCAACTCTTTACTGGAAACCTGTCTGTCTGTCTGTCTCTGTCTGTCTGTCAGCTTTACCATAAATAGATTGCAAAGCTACAGAGAGACAGACAACAAGAAAGAAAGACAGAAAAGGAGGCAAGAGGGGCAACCCTTTGACTGAAAACCTGTCTGTTTCTCTGAAAGCTTTACCATAAATAAATTGCAAAGCAAGCTAAAGAAAGAAAGAAAGAAAGAAAGAAAGAAAGAAAGAAGATTTAATCCTTTGACTGGAAACCTGTCTGTCTGTCTATATGTCTGTCTTATCACAAATAAATTGCAATCATACAGAGAAACGGACAATAAGAAAGAAATAAAGAAAGAGAAGGAGGCAAGAGATACAGGTTTCCAGTCAAAGGGTTGCCTGTCTATCTGGCTTTACCATAAATAAATTGCAAAGCTACAGAGAGAGACAACAAAAAAGAAAGAAAAAGATGTAAGAGATGCGACCCTTTGACTGGAAACCTGTCTGTCTGACTGTCTGTCTCTCTGTTTAAACCAAGTGGGAGTTGAAGGAGCCACAAGCTGTACAGCACTGGCCTCCGTCCAGCCTGGGGCAGCCAGACTGGGTTTCATGATGAGTCTGAGGGGGAGGAGGAGGAGAGAGGGACAAAGGACGAAAGAAAACCAACCAATACACACATAAGAAAGAAAGAGAGGGAGACACAGCAAAAGAGCGCGAGAGTGCGAGAGAGAATCATCAAGCAGACTGAAACCCTAAGGCTGCATATATTCATAAACACAAGCTAGTATTCCCTCAGACCATTTCCCCAGACGAGAGGAGATGAGCAAAGAGGAGGAGGGGTAGAAAGAGAGAGGGAGATAAGAGATAGAGAGAGAGGTAGGTGAAAGGAGGCTCCCTCACAGCTGGTACTCTGTGTCCTACAGTAATGGTGGCAGAGCTACAGAGCACAGTGAGGTAGAACAGCTCCAGCAGATTTCCTCACACAGGGAACAATAGGCAGCTTCCCCCTTATGAAAGCTCTCGGTGCGGCGTGGATCCAACAACCACGGCCTTAATGCCACAAACACACGTCCACAAACAGTTCAGAGCTGCCTTAGTCATCGCAAAGACTTCAAAAACAGACGGTGGAGAAACGACAGCACTGAAACTAAAAGGCATACTGTTTGGTCCTTAAAGGAGATCTCTGGTGTAAAATGGACTTTTGTTGTAGTAAAACATGATAAAAAGTTCTTACCTTTGGTGAATAGCACACCTCCGTTCTCCCACAGCGTTCAGAGATCCAGAAATTTTAACAGTTTGTCCAAAAACCCTTCAGACTGGGTGATACGGGGCATATTTTGCCCTGATATATCGTTTCTTCCACCGTTATCCAGCTATGTAGACTCCGATAGGGCTGCAGCGATTAGTCGATATAATCGACAATGTTGATTATTTAAATTTGTTGACTACACATTTCATTGTCGACTAAAACACCATACACATCTACACCCTGAGACTCTTTTGCCTCTTTACTGTATATACTGTTTATTTGCACTCCTGGACACTTGTCACTTTACTGTACATCCTGTACACTTGCACTCCTGGACACTTTACTGTACATCCTGTACTTTTGCACCCCTGGACACTTTACTGTACATCCTGTACTTTTGCACCCCTGGACACTACACTACGCACCTAACTTAAATATAATACTTGCACATGTTTATGTTTATGTTTAATAGTCATATCTACTAATACCTCCTATACTTAGTTTATTCTTTTACTGCACTACCTCATATCTACGACTGTTTACTTCCACACTTTCTATAGTTTTTTTGTACGTATATATTTATGTATATATTTTTTTTAAGTCTCAATTTAGAATTTTATCCCTCAATAAGTGTATTGTACTACACTTATTGTTTGTTTCTACTGTGTATTGTTTTTGTTTCTACTGTGTTGTGTAATTGCTACTGGCTGCTAAATTTCCTTCGGGATCAATAAAGTATCTATCTATCTATCTATCTATCTATCTATCTATCTATCTATCTATCTATCTATCTATCTATCTATCTATCTATCTATCTATCTAATCGTTAATTTGTAACAGTACTGGATTACACAAAGTGCTGGGGACAAATGCACAATGGAAGATGGGTAAATGGTTCTCAAACAGTTTACAATCAACTTAGTTTGTGTCTCCAGAAGTGCCCAAACACAACTGATTACATATTTAATCACTTAATATCAGTATTTTCCACGTTTAAACAATGTTTAAATATTTAAATGCTATTTATATCTCATTTTCTGCTGTTTCTATCGTTTTTTTTGAGATGGCAGAAAAAAAACGCTGACTAATCGACTAATTGAAAAAATAATCGCAAGATTAGTCGACTACCAAAATAATCATTAGTTGCAGCCCTAGACTCTGCATAGCGTAGCAGCCGGTGACAGGAGTAATGGCGGCGCTCAGAGCTGAAGCTAGCATTATAGGATGTAAACAGTGTTTTTTATTAAACTTCTTGTGCACTTTTTAAGTTATTAATGCCTCATTTTAAATGTCAGGGCTCTCCGGATTCTAGCAAGGAGGTGTGGAGCTACTTTGAGCTGGATAACGGTGGAAAAAGTGATTTATCGGGGCAAATTATGCTCTGAGTCACCCAGTCTGAAGGGTTTTTGGACAAACTCTTAAAATTTCTGTATCTCTGAACGCTGTGGGAGAACGGAGGTGTGCTATTCATCAAATGTAAGAACTTTTTATCATGTTTTACTACAACAAAAGTCCATTTTACACCAGAGTTCTCCTTTAAGCAAAGCCCTGTGCTAGTTTTACTGATCACAAGGATGTGGGTTCGATACCCAAGACGAGCCTGAGACCTTGAGAAAGGCTCCTTTATTTCTTCCTTTATTCCATCTTTGCCACTCTGATCCATTGCGCAATATAATGTAAGAAGTTTGGTGGTTCAATACCCACATCTACTAAACCATCACCACAAACGGACCTTTGAGAAAGACCCTTAGCCTTCTCTATTTGCATTATTTCTCTCTGTTTTGCATTACTGATCATAGGGTTTAGGGTTTTATACCCGCATCCACTAACCTGACGATCATTCAAATTGACAACACACCACAGCTGTGCTAAAATCTCAGGCGATCACTCTCGCGCTGTCTCTCGATAACTTGTGCTGTCTTTCTTTCGATAACTCGCTGTCTCTCTCGCTCTCTCTTGATATCTCATGCTGTCTCTCGATAACTTGCTCTCTCTCTCTCATTCACTCCATCTCTCGATAACTCACGCTGTCTCTCCCTCTCTGTCTCTCGCCCGGTCTCTCTCTCTCTCACTGGCTCTGCTTCTCAATAACTCGCCTTGCTCGGTCTCTCTCTCTGTCTCTCTCTCTCTTACTCACTCTGGTCCTCGATATCACGCAGTGTCCATCCCTCCCTCTCACTCGCTTAGTCTCTCACACTCTCTCTCTATCGCTATCTCTTGATAACTTGCACTGTCTCTCCCTCTAACTCACTCTGTCTCTCCCTCTAACTCACTCTGTCTCCCTCTTACTCGCTCGGTCTCTTGATTATTAGCTTTGTCTCTCTCTTCCTCGCTCTTTATCTTGATAACTCGCTCTGTCTCTCCCTCTCTCAATAACGGCCTCTGTCTCTCTCTTATTTACACTGTCTCTTGATAACTCACTCTTTCTCTCCCTCTCTCGCTCTGTCTCTTTCGTTCTCTCTTGATAACTTGCTCTCTCTCTCATTCACTTCATCTCTCAATAACTCACGCTGTCTCTCCCTCTCTGTCTCTCGCCCGGTCTCTCTCTCTCTCACTGGCTCTGCTTCTCATTAACTCTTGCTATCTCTTGATACCTCGCACTGTCTCTCCCTCTCACTCGCTCTGTCTCTTGATAACTCGCTCTGTCTCGCTCCCTCTCTTTCTCGCTATCTCTTGATACCTCACACTGTCTCTCCCTCTTACTCACTCTGTCTCTCTCTTCCTCGCTCTGTCTCTTGATAACTCGCTCTTTCTCTCCCTCTCTCGCTCGGTCTCTCTCTGGCGGTCTCTTGATAACTCTCTCTCACTTTCGCTGTCTCTCCCTCACTCGCTCAGTCTATCGTCAACTCGCGCTGTCTTGCTCGTGCTGTCTCTCTCTCACTTGCTCGGTCTACAAATATTTGTAGTTTAACCACAAACATGCTCTCTCTGAAAAGATGGAGTCTCTCATGGTAACAGTATGAGAAAGATATTATTCATGCCAACAGTCAAACAAATACATGTTGGATATTGAAAAAAAATATTGTTTTTGGATCTCAGTACCGAATTCAAAGTAGCGTATCAGTACTGTACTAATATTTTAAAGCGATACTGGGTTATTGATCACAGGGTAGTGGAACTCTTCAGTGGAAAGGCTTACTTATTATTGGTGATTAACTGGAACAGTTTATTGATTTAGATGGATAATCAGGAACGAGCCTATGCATGAGGAAGTACCCATTTATCACAGATACACACTAACTTTAGAGCAGAAGCATGTCTGGAGGGAAGCAGGCAGTGAACAAACACAAAACGCAGCTAGACTCCGCACAGCTTTGCCAAGGGCGGACGGGTGCTTTATTCTGGGCTGGTGATGCTCAGAGCGGGGTTGCGTATGTGTGTGTGGGCGAGAGAGCCTGACGAAGAACCAGGGTGTGTGTGTGAGAGAGAGAGAGAGAGAGAGGGAGAGAATGTGTGTGTGTGTGTGTGATTTTTGGTACAGACGGCCTAGGCGAGAGAGTGTATTACTGTCAGTCCAGTGGGCACTCGGAGTGAACCCCTGCAGCCGTGCCGTCTGAAGGAAATCACTTTAGCAGCAGTCTGGTGCTTCAGTCGAGTGGAAAAACAGCTCTCCCACAACCATCTGTGGCACTGTAACCATCGTTACCAACTCCAGAGCACACACACACACACACACACTCATATATATAACCGACACACACTCCTAGTTAGTGCCTTACGTCACTCAAGTGTCAACACAACCATATCACTCACAACCAAGACATGTGACTGCCTCGCCCAGCAATACACCTGCTTACACCTTCCTGAGTCATCAGGATTAAAGTCCAACGCTGATCCAAGACCAGTCTACTGTTTCAAAACCTCAAAAAAGAGCTCACCGCAAACCTGTTCACCTGTTCTCAGGTCAGACTGAGGAAACGCACACCAGAATAGCCCCCACCATAAACAGGTTGAGCCCTAAGGACTGGAATGAGGTCAAAAAGAGACGTGTTTCCTGGTTCAGGTGTGGCAGAACTCAATAGAAACCAATAGGAGCAGCCTACGTTCCACAAGTAGCACAATCGTACCTGAACAAAGAAAAGACACAACAGCTCAGCCTGACACCAGAGAGTGAACGCTTGCTAAGCTAAGATCACTTTCAGTTTGAAGAGATCAGATTACACCTGACAAAGCACTGCAATAAAAGGTGTTTGTAGGGAAAGCTGGCATTATCAAACATATCAAACTATAAATGTCAAGCAAATATGACCTTACTAAATATATAAAGCAATTTTTAAATGATTATTTCATTTATTAAGAGGAAAAAACTATCCAAACCAATCTATCCCTTTGTGAAAAAGTGTTCGCAGAGTTAAATTTCACTATTAACTATAACCAGGCCTGTAGAATTAAGAACTCGTCAGTAAAATAGAACCTGTCTGACAACATGAAGCAGACAAAAGAACTCAAAAAGCAACACACTATGCCCTGATCTTAAGAAATTCAAAAACGGAAAACAAAGAAGTTATTGATCATCTATCAGTCTGGAAAAAGTTACAAAGTCATTTCTAAAAGCTTTGGGACTCCAGAGAACCACAGTGATTCACTATTATTCAAGAATCGAGAAAACCTGGAACACTGGTGAACCTTCCCAGGAGTGGCCGGCCGACTGAAATTACTCCAAAAGGGCATGAACAACTCATCCAGGAGGTCAAGTAATATACAAAAGAACCAGAACCATATTATAAAAGAAAGAGACTGGATGAAAATGGTCTCCATGATAGAGTTCCAAGGCAAAAAAAACACTGCTGACCAAAAAGAACATTATGGTCTGTCCCAACAAACATCATGATGATCCCCAGAACTTGTTGGAACAAACAATGAGCATAATGCTTGTGCTGCTTTATTAATAACCAAAACAACATCATTTATCGAGTTTAAGCTATAAAGCTTTTCCCCCAAGCATATCGCAAGGATTATATTATGAATATACAGCTCTGGGAAAAATTAAGAGCGCACTTCAGTTTCTAAATCAGTTTCTCTGATTTTGTTATTTATAGGTTTATGTTTGAGTAAAATGAACATTGTCATTTTATTCTATAAACTACAGACAACATTTCTCCCAATTTCGAATAAAAAATTGTCATTTGGATCTTTTATTAGAGCAGAAAATGAGAAATGGCTGAAATAATAATAAAAAATAAATAAATAAAAAAAAAAGATGCAGAGCTTTCAGACTTCAAATATCGCAAAGAAAACATTTAAGTTCATATTCATAAAGTTTTAAGAGATCAAAAATCAATCAATATTTGGTGGAATAACCCTGGTTTTTAATCACAGTTTTGTTCATGCATCTTGGCATCATGTTCTCCTCCACCAGTCTTACACACTGCTTTTGGATAACATTATGCTACTCACTCCTGGTGCAAAAATTCAAGCAGTTCAGTTTGGTGGTTTGATGGCTTGTGATCATCCATCTTCCTCTTGATTATATTCCAGAGGTTTTCAATTTGGTAAAATCAAAGAAAATCATTTTAATTGGTCTCTTATTTTTTTGCAGAGCTTTTGATACTCGCATCCACCAACCTATCAGTGTTGGGTTCTTTAGGCAAGACCCCAAAAAAACGAGAGAAAACAATTCCACGTCTGCCATTCTGTTTCCGGCCCTCTGGCTTGCACTCAGGCTTTTCCCAGGGGCTACTGTCAGTGCCAGGGGCAGATGGGCATGCTCAGTGTGTCCACAGATCCACCTCTTACATCATCTTACTTTCCCTCCAAATACTCCGTATTCATGAATAATTAACGCCATGAGTTCATCCAATTCCCGCCTCCCTTTGATGACTGGCATTTACAGTTGCTAGGTGATAGGCATAAGGCATGAGGCATGAGGCACGGCAATGCTGGCAGTCTCTGGATCTCGGCTTACGGACACCTGATACGGATCTCAGTGTCGACTCCATTGTGGAGCGCTGTGGACCTCCTGCTGCGGCATCTCCACGCTGCAGAAGAGAGAGCCAAGCGCCGGCTCACTTTTCAGCTTTTCAGATGGTCCGGCATGTCCATGAAATGTGGATTTGGAAAGGAATGGAACAGAAAAGGACATGAGTGGGAATGTATCTTCTGTTCGGAGTCTTAAGAATTTCATTTCAATCCGCAAGCTTTCCGTTTTCCAGCTTCCAACTTTATTAGTTTGCCGTTTTTCCAGACGCAGCCCCAATCCCCCCCCCCCCCCCACCCTCCCCCTCTTCAGTGCGAAGCTGTTTGTTTGTGTTGAACTCTGGCTGGATCATTCCTGTGGCGTGTATGTGAAATATCTCAATTTCCATTTACAAGCTCATTTACAGGCCTGCACGGCTGCAGCCAGTAAGGTGAATAAAAGCATGACATGCTGTGTACTGTGAACTACAGCACCACAGGCTACAGTATATAACATGAGTCTGCAGATTACAGCATACTCTTATCAGATCCTTTAGCATTTATATTTAGACAGTAGGAGAGAAATTATATACTCAGTAGAGGTGTGCTATATCGTATTGTACGCAATAATATCGCTAAAAAAATGGACACGATAAAAAAAAAATTGTCTGTCTATATTAAGACATTCGTTAAAGCATGTATATTGTATATATTGCAGGGCTGCAGCTATCGTTTATTTTAGTAATCGAGTATTCGACTGAAAAATCAATTCAAATAATCGAGGATTCGGATGAAACGTATCCGTTTTTTTGCTTAAAGGGCAATTAAAATTTTTTAGATACATTTTAGATAAGTTATATTTATCAATTCACAACATGTATTTCCAAACTGCAAACACAAATACAAAAAAATAAATAATAATAATTTACCAATTAGTACTTTAATAAATTAACTTAAATTATTTTCAACAAGGATTTCTTGTAAGTATTAAAACTATAGGGCAATAATCAATTTAAAAAAAGGCATTAACATTTGATTTATGTTGTGCATCTTAGCTTTTGAACAGCAGAGGTGGATTCTCCTTCTTGGAGAGGGGATGTTCTCCAAAATAAATCAAAAGCTGTGGAATAAAACACGCTATCCAGCCTAAAATGCTCCATTATTATTGCCCTTTTTTCTCCTAAGTTGTCGCCCTATTCCCGCTTCTCAACAAAAAAGAAACTCCTCTGCCGCCTCCACTTCCTGCTTCCTGTAACGCCAAGCGTGCTGTTTCACATTAAAAGTCACTGCAAAATGCTGCACTCTTGAGTTTTTACATTAAATAAACGATTACTCGAAGCACAGAAAATTACTCGATCAATTTTTTAGATCGAGTAACTGAATTTACTCGAGTAATCGTTTCACCCCTTATATATTGTGCTATTACTGTATTCATTTCGTACTTTATAGTTTGTTTGCTGATTACATTTCTGTATTTCTGTTCTGTGGTAGCTTTTTGTGGTTATATTCCTTTAAATATTTCCTTTTTTTAATTTGTTACACTATAATTTAATACAAAATCAGGGTCTTGGTAAGTTACTGCTTATTAAATAGCGTTATCCGGACGGGATTAGTTTCTCAGGGGGACGTCTGAGAAAAATATTTCACACTTCTACTTTTAAGAGTGATAAAACTCTTGCATCCAGACTGAAATAAAAAAAAAAAACAGGAGGACCAGTGAGTTTTTATTAGGCTTTCTTGGTCACATGACAGTATCATGTTCAGTAGCTCCTCCATTTCCACTCGCTGTTGTGTTTTTTTTTTACGTGGATCTCCATGGAAACGCGCACTCAGTGTAATTAAGGTGCGTGGCAGAGGACAAATAGCTATTTTATTAAACGCGAGGAGACGATACTCAGAGATGTTCGTCTGAACAGGACTGAAATTACCGGAGGACCACGAAAAGAGTTCAGTGAAAAACAGTAGATAATTCAGCCTGTAATTTTCTCAGAGGACGCCTGAGAAAAACACAAACATGGTCGTTCTGGACGGGAATAAAATCACAGAGGATAAAAAAAAAAACCCTCCATAAAAGAGAAAATTACCCCAGAACCCCCTGAAAAATGACTCTTATTCGGATAGGGCTAAAGACATAAATATTTAGTTTCTACTAAATATGAGAGATGATAATAATAATAATAATAATAATAATAATAATAATAATAATAATAATAATAATAATAATATGTATTTTGTTGCCGCAATATATTCTTTAAACTAACTTAAAAAATATCAAAGCATTGTCATAACTCCAAGAATATCATCAAAATACCCCCTAAAAATATTGTGATATTATTTAAGGGCAATATCGCCCACCTCTACTATATGTTCTCAATATTCTTACAAAGTTTTTGATAATATTTGAAAGAAACAGAGCTTGGAGAGCTTCATATAATGTTCAAATCACCCATCAGAACGAGCAGGATGGCTTTTATTGGCTCAGCAGACAAAAGTCGTTTAAATTTTTTTCCTGAATAAAAGTCCGCATCCTGGACACCCTGATTCTGGACTAAAGAAACGACATTTTTTAGATGCATTTCTTTGTGCAGGAGCTCCTCCAAACAACCATTCTCATATTAGAATATATATAATATGCAGTCACATTACAAAATGAACCAATCACACGACCCCACACATGGCACTGGGAGCGGATAGCATTTCCTGAGGGTAGCTGTGCACTCATTATTGTCAGTTACTGGCTGCACAACTGGTCTGAAGTACTGAAAATTGTTGAAATTGTAGAAAAGTGCAATCTGTGAAAAACACAGCACAGCCGTTCCTCACCGTAGCGATAAAGCATTGTTATATTTATTGTTTCTTTACATTGTCACAACAGTTTAAGCAGATAAAAGCAGAACAAACGCAGTAAATAGGCCCAAAAACTGAATATTATCACAGAGCACAACACAGCCAGCGAAATCTGAGGGAACCTGAAAGACAATGGGCGTATCAGGGGAGGAATCTCCTCAGAACAAAACATCCTCAGGCAGAATAATGAAAGGAAGCCGGGTCAGAACGAGAGCAGGAGCATGAAAGCCTCGCCGGGCTGCACCAGCAGGACCCAAGTCAAAGGACAAGGCAATAAACACAGGCCTACATGCACCGTCTCCAGTCACGACAGCGTGTTCCCCGACAGAGGCCTGGCCTGCGGGAACACAGGTACATGCAAATGCTGCGTTCACGATGCTTCCAAATCACAGCTTCATTTGCGCAGACATGAGTGTGTAAATGAGGATCTGTAATCACGGCCAGACGGAGAGAAAGACGGAACTTAGACGGATCAATTTGGTAGTTGACTAGTCTGATGATCATTTTTTTCGATTAGTCGATTAGTCGACGATTATTTCTGCCATGTCCTCAATCACTAAAAACAACAGAAAAACAGCTAAACATGAGGTTAAAAAGGCATTTTAATGTCCACATGTATATGAATATATATATATTATCTGTTGTGTTTGGGCACTTTTGGAGACCCAGACCAAGTTTCTTCTGTCCCCAACACTTTGTGTGATGCGGTACTCTTACAAATTAACGATTAGTCGACAATGAAATTTGTAGTCGACAAATTTAAAGCAGCACTAGGTACGATTTCCTTGATTTTTAATCTTTTTAAAGAAGTAAAATTACAGCTTGAAACTCAATGCAGCGCTGCATTGAGGTGTAATAGGAGGAATAGCAGTGCTCTCGTGTCTGTGCCGGAGCTCCTCTGAGCTCAAACCAGACTCTAAGTTTTCCGTGATGGCCGCGACCAACGCTCGCGAGAACTGCGACCTGCTTTCCGACCTTTAGTTCTAACAGTTCTAAAAGAACTACTGGTTCATTCTTTACAAACTAACATACAGACACTCTGGCAGAAGCTGGAAAGAGACCGAATATGTCTGTGAAAACCAGAAAGCGAGAAAGAGAAACTAATCCTCCTGAAACATTTATTCCACTCTACAACTGTAGGGGGAGCCCGCGAGCACAAAATCTCAATCCTACCTAGTGGAGCTTTAGATAATCGACAATGTGTCGATTATATCGACTAATTGTTGCAGCCCTATCTAAAATAATATTTATTCTACATCAAGGATATTTTAGGCATAGAGCTGGACAATTATTGAATAATTTCTCTCAATTCAATATTTACCGCAATAGAAAACGTGTTTAACTGTAATGATTTTTACAAATGTGTCAATGATTTTATTTTAACAGCAGAACGTACCCTATCTAACCAGCAGAGTGCTGGTGATTAATTCAGCATGGAAAAACAGTCAGCCTCGCTACTCCTGCTTTTAGCATTGTGGCTAACCTGCAAGTATAGGCTTCACAATAGTCAATAAAAGTCATGAATCTTCAGGGTAGATTGTATTAATGAAAAGATACAGCTCTGGAAAAAAGAGAGACCACTTCTTTTTCTAAATCAGTTTCTCTGATTTTGCTATTTATAGGTTTATGTTTGAGTAAAATGAACATTGCTGTTTTATTCTATAAACTACGGACAACATTTCTCTCGAATTCCAAATAAAAATATTGCTATTCAGAGCATTTATTTGCAGAAAATAAAAAATTGGAGTTGGAGTTTAGAAATCTATATTTGGAGGAATAACCCTGGTGGTTTTTATATCACAGTTTTCATGCATCTTGGCATCATGTTCTCCTCCACCAGTCTTACACACTGCTTTTGGATAACTTTATGCTACTCACTCCTGGTGCAAAAATTCAAGCAGTTCAGCTTGGTATGATGGCTTGAGGTCATCCATCTTCCTCTTGATTATATTCAGGAGTTTTTCAATTTGGTAAAATCAAAGAAAACCATAATTTTTAAGTGCTCTCATTTGTTTCCCAGAGCTGTATATGTTCATATCGATATTGGATATTGCATATTACTGCAAAAATAAACTGAATAATAATATTGTGGTTTTATTTATTTTTTTTACGACCATATCACCCACACTCAGTGTGCAGGGATCCAGATGCAGATGCAGGAAGCAGGCATGCTCGCTTCATCTGGACGGAAATGTCACGCTGTCAGAACCGCTCGGATCAACCGTACAGACGCCTCGGGCCGAGCAGAGCTAACCCCGGTCCTGCCAACACCTCCCCGAACCAGCAGCTCGAGGGGGCCAGGCACTGTCTGCGCTCGGCTCCGGTTTCCTGCATCACAGCTTAAAGCTAACCGGAGAAAGCACATGCCGAGTCTGGAGGAGAAGAACACGTCCAAAATCAATCAGAAAGTATCAGATATCAGGTAGACCGTGAGTGAGTTTCACTGCAGTGTGGCTTTACTCAGGTTTCCTCAGATTTCAGTCCATTTTGATCATTTCTGCTCTCCACACTGCAGCATGAATTCATAATGTAATGCATTTTAAAGTTGCTACTACTACTTTGCCTTTGCGAATTCTCTCTCTTTTTTTCGGCTTTCTTTTTTTAGGAAATAGGAGAGGAAATTCCCAGGTGATGCGCTGGGGGGAGGGGAGGAGAGGTTTCTAGCTCAGATGTTTAAACTACATCCACTCTGTTACCTGCTGGTTTAATGAAGAGCCTGAGAGCTCAGCCCTTCTCTTCCTCTTTCATCCGGACATCTTTTGCTGCCACTGCAGAGCTGGAGCTTCAGATTTATGGTCGGTTAGCATAGAGGCTAAAATCCAGCAAGCTTCAAGCTGCCAGCATCAGAGGGAGCAAAATTGGCCCTGCTCCCTCCGGGTGGGTAGATGGCGCTCTCTCCCCACATCACTCCCATGGTGATGTCTGCAGCACAGGGCGTCTGTGAGCTGATGTATCAGAGCCGAGCCACTGTGCTTTCCTTCAAGCGCGCTGGCTGCTCGGTAATGCTGCATCAGCAGCAGCTCGAAAAGAAGCGGTGGCTGACTTCACATGTATCGGAGGAAGCATGTGTTAGTCTTCACCCTCCTGGTGTGTTGGGGCATCACTAGTGATAGGGGGAGTCCTAATGAGTGGTTTGGGTAATTGGCCATGTAAATTGGGGAGAAAATGGGAAAAAAAATAGAAAAAATAATAATAATAAAATAAATAAAATCCAGCAAGCTACCTATCCTATAGAGGATCTGTAATCACGGCCAGACGGAGAGAAAGACAGAAAGACGGAACTTAGACGGATCAATTTGGTAGTTGACTAGTCTGATGATCATTTTTTTCGATTAGTCGATTAGTCGACGATTATTTCTGCCATGTCCTCAATCACTAAAAACAACAGAAAAACAGCTAAACATGAGGTTAAAAAGGCATTTTAATGTCCACATGTATATGAATATATATATATATTATCTGTTGTGTTTGGGCACTTTTGGAGACCCAGACCAAGTTTCTTCTTAAAAGCGGAGAGAGTGCGCATTTCTAGCGCAGAAAAACGGGCCAAAGATTCTAAAAGCGAAGAGAGTGCACATTTCTAGCGCAGAAAAACGGGCCAAAGAGTCTAAAAGCGGAGAGGGTGCACATTTCTAGCGCAGAAAAACGGGGCAAAGAGTCTAAAAGCGGAGAGAGTGCACATTTCTAGCGCAGAAAAACGGATCAAAGAGTCTAAAAGTGGAGAGGGTGCTCATTTCTAGCGCTGAAAAACGGGGCAAAATAGTCTACAACGGAGAGGGTGCGCATTTCTAGCGCAGAAAAACAGGGCAAAAGTCTAAAAGCGGAGAGAGTGCGCATTTCTAGCGCAGAAAAACGGGGCAGAGAGTCTAAAAGCGGAGAGAGTGCGCATTTCTAGCGCAGAAAAACGGGCCAAAGAGTCTAAAAGCGGAGAGAGTGCGCATTTCTAGCGCAGAAAAATGGGGCAAAAGAGTCTAAAAGTTGTCGTAATTAAGGAGTTTAATATTAAGAGACATCATGAAATTAAACATCAATTTGAAAAAAGGTTTACACAACACTGTCAAAGATAAAGATAGTTAAAGTTAAATGGTGTGTAAATGAAATAATCAGAAAAATGTATTATTTAAAGTGGTATATTTCATTATTTGTTTTATTACAGAGTCTGTGGCCCGTGACTTAAAATATATTTCTCCTTCTGGCCCCCAACAAAAAAGTTTGGACACCCCTGATCTATATAATAGATGAGTTTCACCATTTTTAACTGAATTACTGAAATAAAGTGACTTTTCAGTGATATTTAATTTTTTTTAGATGCACCAGAATGCAGCTACACTAGCGTTTATTTCCTGCATTAAAGATGTTTAGGTGTGAAAACTTTCTATAAAGTTTAATAAAAACTAAACTATAAGTCAATATTATCGTTTGAAAGCTCTATTTTATTTTCTACTCTATTTTGCTTCACAGAATGAGTACATCCACAAACCGAACCTATATATGAATGTAAATCTGCTTTATTAGACAGACAGTAGTGTGTAGCTGGATGTGTGTGTAGCGTATATGCGCTGACTGGTCAGAAACAGGCAGTAATATAAGCCTCTCACAGGGGAGAAGCCTGCAGGGAGGATCACACACACAGAGGATACAGTACAGAGAGACAAGAGGGGGGAGGGGGAGTCGAGCGGGGGGGGTCAAACATGGAAAAGAAATGAAGAAAGCGAATCCTCAAATCTCCAGTATTACCCTCACTTTATTCAGAAGAGCACAGACAGTCTGGACTCTCAACAGGAACCAGAAGAACAACATTAAAAACACTCCTGATTTAACACACCAGCTAAAAACCAGCCATCACTTCCTCATCTCACCTGCTGCAAACATAGCAAGACTTATCACCTAGTTTCAGTATGAACCTGCATATTACCCACTTCCACATTTACACAAAGATACACAAGATATCAGGTCAAAAATGATCCAAACTGGTGAGGTTCTGCTATGAGCATTCTTTAAATTTCCACACTGATTAACCTGCTCTGCTTTGCACATCATTAGTACTTTCCTTATATAATTTTCTTATATTGCTTTTTGTTTTTTTTGTTTTCATTACTTTAATATTATTTTAATTATAATGTCTTGTAATTTTCTTTCACCATTGTTCTTTTTTTTATAATATTACAATTTTATTCATTTCAATTCTTTTAGAAATGCCTTTTTCTAGCTGTAAAGTCATTTTTATTCTAATGTTGTTAATTTTCCTTCCTTAGAATATAATGTTTTAATCATGTTTGAATCATGTTTTATTCAAACTTTGTTATTTTATTTTTATTTCCATTTTTATTGTTATTTTCTCATGTTTGTGTGATTTCTTTTTGTATTTTTGTAAAGCACTTAAAATTACCTTTTTGTATAAAAGGTGCTATATAAATAAATTTGCCTTGCCTTAAAATACAATGATTCTTAAATTCTTGATATTTAAATTAAATTGTTAGATTGCAGTTTACAGGAAATAAATATGCTCCACTTTTGTTGGTGGTAGATTGTCATTGTTAAATTATTATATTTTTTTATTTTGTCATTAATATTTCATATTAAATCAGAATCTTGTGAAGTTTGTCTTTATTAAATAGATTTTTGTTTGTTGTTACATTCATACAAAACAAAACTTTAATATTTGTTTTGTTGCAGTAATACATAAAACAATGTCGAAAATCATAGTGACAGCGGTCTAAGGTTCGAATCCCTGTTATGCATGCAGCTTGCCATCATCTGCCAGAGCCCTGTGAGAGCACAATTGGCCTTGCTCTCTCTCTGGGTGGGTACAGTAGATGGCGCTCTTTCCCCTCATCACTCCTAGGGTGATGTGGATCAGCACAAGGCTGCGTCTGTGAGCTGATGTATCAGAACCGAGTCGCTGCGCTTTCCTCCGAGCGTTAGCGCTGTGATGCTACTCGGCAGTGTTACAGCATCAGCAGCAGTTCATAAAGAGGCGGAGTCTGACTTCACATGTGTTTCGGAGGGCTCCACTCGCTCTGTGGTCCCTCAGTCTCAGTTCCAGGCAGTGGCACCAGGCCACGCGAGAGGAACAGTGAGAGGGGACCGAGAGAGCGTGGGGGCAGTTTCACTGCCTGAAGCTCAGCACAGACTCTCAGCATTCACACTGCAGTCACATGCACGTCATATCCAGGTCATAACCCTCCCGCTTAACTGCCTGCCCCCGGGGTCAGGAGCTCAACAGCAACAGCTACAATCAATTACTAGCAGCATGAGGAAGCGTGACGCTGCACACAATACAATACTTTCAGAGAGACAATACACGCTTTCAAAGAAACTGGGAACGAGAGCATTATATTATTATTAGAAGAGGACATTTGGACCTGTCTTAAGGCCTGTCACGATAATTTTGTGGATGATATATCAGTATGATAAACGATATTTACATTTTAAGACCATTAATCGGCACTGAAATAACGATAATAGAATAGCATAACAAAGCAATCATACCTTTTTAAAAAGACAATATTTTTAATAATCATTAGTGTGGGAAATATATATTTTAAACTCTTTTCCAGGTCGTGAAAGGTCGAGATTTCCCACCACTTTCCTCGAGCTAGGTGGGGTCGGGCTAAAAAAAAAATATATATATAAATATAAATATAAAGCTATGGCGTGATAATCAAAATATAGCAAAGTAACAAATAAAGCTGTGTTTTTATAATGCTAAATCTATATGCTTAAGATAAAAAAAAAATACAATTAAATTAATTATATTAGAGTAGAGGTAAATAACTGTAAATTATGCCATTGTTGTTGGTCTACTTTGGTTTAATGATGCATAATGGTGCAGTGCATAGCTTTACAGCATTTTTTGTGTTTTGGATGTAGGCTATAAGCTAAATATTAAAATGTTCATATGTTCAGAAAGTGTTTTACATTCTTTTATATGTGGGCAGTGTGCCAAGTCCTGCTGGAAAATGAAATCTGCATCTCCATAAAAGTTGTCAGTAGCAGAGGGAAGCATGAAGTGCTTTTATTAAGATTTTGTGGGAAAACAAAACTGCACTGACTTTAGACTTGATAATAAAACACAGTGGATCAACACCAGCAGATGACGACCAATTGGACTTATATAACAATAACATTTTCTGAGACAGTGATTTTTGGGTTTTCAGTGGCTGTATGCCATAACCATCAACAATAAAAGAAATAAACGCTTAAAATAGATCACTCTGACTTTCACATTTTGAAATGAATTTCTGAAATATTCAATAAAAATGTACTGAATAAAGTAATTTTTAATGATATTCTAATTTTCGGAGATGCAGTAGTATATAACGGGCTCTCCTTGCAAGCAAAAATCATGAGAAACATCAAGGTAAAAAAAATGAGATATGAGGTATGAGATATCCATATATTAAACGATAAATCGATAATATAACCATCATAACAGGTCTAAGAAATGTAGAGAATTAATACAAACAATTAATTACCAAACATATCACAATAAACAAGTGTACTGATTTATTCTTACATGCCGAAGTACCACCATACAGCAAGAAGAAAGTGCTGGTATATAAAAAACAGCGTTTAAACACAAGGGTTCACCACTGAATGTGAGGAAGTGGGCAGTGTCGGATGCAGTTATGGTCACAGGGCTGTTCAGAGAGCAGTGGTTACTGCTGAGGCCGTAACCCACGTACCACAGGGGGGCTGTGAACAATGACTTTTTATGAGCGTCGTTTAGGACCATTCCTGTGCCCTTTAAAAAAAATGCACTTCAAGAACAAAAAACATGAAAAAATATCATGAGCAGTGAAAAAAAAGGTTGAGTTCAGAAGGTCAGTGCTGCTTTCTTTCCTTAGTATAAATGTCAACATGGCAAAATTCATGGGACAGGGTACTAACCATGAATTTTTAATTTTGGCATGTCAGCTTAATAAGCTTAATAAAGCATTCTTAATAATCGATAGATAGACGAATAAATAAACAGGCCCATTAATTGTTCTTTGCAATAGTGAGTAGTGCTTGGACCCCGATGATTGCCACTGGCTTACAATGTTCATCAATTTTAGCCAAAAACTTGCTACTTTCGATGGCGGACAATTAGTTCTGGTATAAAAATAGAAATAAATAAAATAAATAAATAAATAAAAATGATCTTAACTAGATCAAAACCAAATTTAGAAGCTCAAATCAAATGATTCAAGCTCAGTTAGGATTAATCTTATGCTTGTTATACTTTTTGTAAGGGATGTGAATGTTACCACAATAACTAACATGTTAACTAAGTTTAATTAAACGCCAATTTATCATGTGATCAACAGATGCAGAGCATGGTGACACATTTACGGGTTTATTGTGTGATATAACGCAGCGTCGCTTACTGTTGAGTTCAGAAGGTAGATTACATTTTATATACGTACAAGTTTACGCTCTCTCTCATATTCTCACACACGTTCGCATTTTCACACAGCTGTCTCCTCTTACAGGCTGATAATTGTGGAATATGGTGCTAGACTAGCTTCACTAACTCATCACATTAAAATCTACTCATTTAGAAGCACAGGGACAAAATAGAATTTAAAACATTTGAATCATAATTTTAGAAATGTTTTCCTTTTTAATTAACTGACACAATTGCTCATTTTATTATTATTTTGTTAAAACCTCTCTTTCCTATTGCGTGTGTAATAATAGTGCACTTTATATACCTCCATATATCCAGGATTAAAGTAATATAAATGATACTGTACAGATATAATCTGTTTCTAGTAGATATATAATGGGAAATGAGAACAGTGTGATTTTTTTTTTTGTTGCTAAAAACAGTAAAAAAAAAAAAAAAAGTAGAATCCTTATTTCGGGGTATAATATCATTCACGATATAAAAAAATGTTGCTTCCATAAAAATTCAGCATTTCTGGGTGTCTTTGGGTTGGTTGTAGGGATGCAAAATACTGGTAAAATTTTAAAGTAATTTTTTAATGCAATCTATATATTACAGTGTTATGTATATCCACAGAAATCAAATCATTTTAAACAGAAGTTATTGATCCAACAGGTCATGATATTAATCAATGCACTCTAAAATTGAACCAATAACGGAAGATTTGCAACAGATAATTACAAGTGTGATTTTTCCCTTTTTAACTCAAGGTGCTAAATTTTAGTCCAGCATCGTAATGACTGCTAAAAAATGATATATTGTGTAGCGCTACATAATTAAAATTACTACTACTTCCTGTTCCATCCAAACTTAAAACTCATTAAGTCTAAACAAATCTTGTAAATTGATAAAAAATATTATTTTAAAGAAGCAAGGAATGAGTCTACATATATGAAGAACAAAGGAAAGTACAGAAGTGATAAAAGCAAATGGTAGCAGAGTTGGGGAGCAATCTCTCTAAATAAAGACTTCATTCACAGTGTAGAAGAGCCTGAGCATGTGGTCAGCAGCATCTTCTACAAACCACAGGCTGACGTTTAACCAATAATCACATTACTCAGTTGTTTTCCACACAACTGACTGTTGTAAAGACCAATGTTGACAGAATAAAGAGTGCTTTATAAATCTGTGGCGATGAGCAAAGTTCCAGCGAATCCAGGAAACAGGCTCTCATAATTAACTCAAACACAGGCCTGTCAGGATAACTGTTTATTAATACACTATATATATATATTGTGCCAATAGTCCTTGATAAAGATCCACTTCTACATCAGACAGACATCTATTGTAGCTAAAATTAATAAAAACAGTAACAGTAAAAGAGTGATCTATTGAGTACGGCTTACAGCCAATGAAAACCCATAAATCAGCGTCTCAGAAAATTAGAATATTATATAAGACCAATTGGTACTTTTGGCAGTGTGGGCAGTGTGGTAAGTCCTGCTGGAAAATGAAATCCGCATCTCCATAAAAGTTGTCAGTAGCAGAGGGAAGCATGAAGTGCTTTAAAATGTTGTGGGAAAACAAAACTGCACTGACTTTAGACTTGATAATAAAACACAGTGGATCAACACCAGCAGATGACATGTCTCTCCAAACCATCACTGATCATCAGTAAATTTTACATTTCATCTGTAAATCAAGGGAGCAGAGTCTGGAGGAAGAGTGGAGAGACACACAGTCCAAACTGCTCGAGGTCTAGTGTGAAGTTTCCACCAATCAGTGATGGTTTGTAGATGAGGATTTTATTTTCCAGCAGGACTTGGCACACTGCCCACACTGCTAAAAGTATCAATTGGCCTTATATAATATTATATATTATATTATAATATATCATTTTCTGAGACACTGATTTTTGGGTTTTCATTGGCTGTAAACCATAATCATCAATAATAAAAGACAAACGCTTAAAATAGATCACTCTGAGATTCACATTTTGAACTAAATTATTAAAATAAAGTAACTTTTCAATGATATTCCAATTTTTTGATATGCAATAGTATATGGCTAGAAAAAGCTAGAAAAAAAAATCTACAGTTTGTAAAAACTACAGCATCATCGCTCTACAGTGATTATCTGTGATTAATCCATTGTGGAAAACACTCAATAATATTCTGTCCTTTAAAGTTTCTTTCACAATAACTTTCTGTGACTGATTAACTGCTTTATTTCTCAGTTTATACCACAAACCTATATTCTAAAGAATAATCCAGTGTCTGAGGAGAGCTCTGTGTCATCTCTGAGTTTCCCCTTGGTTGTTTTGAATCATTGATTTGAATTTGCACTCGATTCATGAGCCGATTCTTTATTCAACTCATAGTTTAAGTTCCTCAAGCTCCCCAACACCACACAGATCACATGATACTCAATGAAATATCAGCAGATTTGAAAGTTTAAATGTCTACCAGCCTTTAAATGCCTTATTTTCCCGGTTTCCTCTGCTGACATTTTTGTCTATTTTATTACATATTTTCTATTTTGGGTGGGGCTCTCCTCTTAGACAGGTCACAGATAAAGTTAACTATGAAAGAAATTCCATAAACCTAGAATAAAGAATAAACATAAAATCATGTTGTTACTCTCTTTTTCTGTTTTTTGTTCTTCTATGATTCATAAAAAACAATTCTTAGTTCAATGTTTGATTCACTATTACTATTGTCGTGATAGTGTTTCAGTATCATTATCGAGATATTTATGTCATACATTTGCCACAGATCGTGACAACACTAAGGCTGAATTAGGCTAAACGTTCACTTAGAATTAAAAAGTGATTATTGGTACGTGAGCATGTTTAGCAAAGAACAGTAAGCGTTCATAAAGAAGAAAAGAGAGGCATGAAGTCTACTGGTCATTCAGAAAGTAATCCAGCTCGGTTAAAGTGAACTATAACCAGTAATTAAATGGTCCAGTTGATGTTTAAGCCACGGAAAGGCCTTGGGCCTCTATGGTAGATGGCAAACGGACAAACTGGCTACTTCTCTGTGTTTAGTGACCTCTGTAATTACTACACTGGAAAGTTAGGAGACTGCAAAGAGGAAGAGAGTCAAAATCTTCAGGCTATGTTTTTCAGGACTAAAAACGTGCTGCTGGCAGCTCTCGTGGTCGTTAGCTGCAGGGCGGCCAACAGCGGAGAGCGGCTGACCCCTGCACCATCTGTCCTGTAGAAGGTGAGGTCATGACTGTGTCGGAGCCAGAGAATGACATCTGACTGGGAGAAGCTTCAGTTCATCTCCCTGAGGAATGCAGGGAGGAGCAGCGTACAATTAGGACGAAGGCCCTGTCCCATTCCTCACTGTACCCTTCCTCTTGTTTTAGAGTACTGGAAATTAGGGGTGAAACGATTACTTGAGGAAATAATAATAATAATAAAATCGATTAATTTTCTGTGCCTTTTTTAAGACCTTTATTTTGACACAACACACTCAAAAATATAGCTTATCTAAACAATGAAACCAATTGATCATGCATTATTAAGTGAAATGTCTTGTTTTCTCTTGTGTCTTTTTTAATTGCTCTTAAACTAATGTTTTATCCGATTTTTCAGTAGAGTACTCAATTATAAAAATAATCAATAGCAGCAGCCCTATTAGAAATGCTGGCAAAACCTATAACATGATATTTTGTTCTGTAATAGTGTATCATTTAAAAAACAGTATTAATCTTTTAATTATTAAAATCTTTTACATGTAAAAATTGGTGTCAGAAGTTGTTCTCTCAATGTTGTGTCTAAACCTCGCCCAAAAGACATCAGTGTTGTACTACTCTGATTAGATCAAAAGTTTTGCTTTATTCAGATTTTTATAAATGTGTAAAAGCCCTATCCAGGCAGGGTTTTTTTTTTTTTTTTAGGGGGACGTCTGTGGAAAAAAAATTCACACTTCTACTCTTTTTTTTTCTTCAAATTTTTCCCGTTTTCTCCCCAATTTACACGGCCAATTACCCAACCCACTCATTAGGACTCCCCCTATCACTAGTGATGCCCCAACACACCAGGTGAATGAAGACTAGCACATGCCTCCTCCGATACATTTAGCTTGATGGCAAAGCTGCATGAGCGGGGATTCGAACCTGCGACCTCCCACTCATAGCGGAAGCACCTTAGACCGCTGGACCACTCGATACCCCTTTCTACTCTTAAGAGTGATGAAACTCTTGAATTTGGATTTTTTTTTTTTTTGCCTTATCGTCACATGAAATCGTGCTAAATAGCTCCTTCATTTCCACTCGCTGTTGTGTTTAACATGGATCTCCATGGAAACGCGCCACCAAAAGTGTAATTAGGGTGTGAGTCACTGGAAAAATAACTATTTTATTAAACGAGAGGAGACGAAACTCAGAGATGTGGATCCGGACGGGGCTAAAATTACCGGAGGACCACAGAGTTCAGCGAAAAACAGCCTGTAATTTTCTCAGAGGACGTCTGAGAAACATATACATGGTCGTTCTGGACAAGAATAAAATTACAGAGGAACCCCCCCCCCATAAAAAGAGAAAATTATAGCGATGTAACATATAGTGATATACTGAATATTGAATCAAAACCTCAGTATCCCTAGACATGAATGTGCACAATGCAGGGGTAGGGCTGAGTGGTAGAGACAAGCTGTGAAATGGGACTGGCCCAAAGACAAATAGAACAAACACACAAACACACCTATGTGTCTTCTTTTAATCATTAACCTCATCAGCCTGAGGTGCTTCAGCACTGAGAGAAGGGCCGATTATGACTCACACATTTGTAGGAGCACCTTTAGCAGCCTACACACACAGACACACACACACACAGAGACACACACACACAGACACACACACACAGACACACACACACAGACACACACACACAGACACAGACACACACAGACACACACACACTCTCTTCAGGCACAGAGGCACAAACACACTCTCACCTGGGACTGATTAGCAACAACCTGAGCAGCTGCTGAAAGCTTGCAGCTTAGTGTTAGATTACTGCAAACTGTTGTAGTGACTAAAACCAGATTATTTATCCATTAGTGCTCATATTTATTAAAAACTGCAAATATTACAAAAACTGAGCATGTCCTAATACCATCAAAAGCAGAGGTGGAAAAAGTACTGAAAAATTGTAATTAAGTAAAAGTACCTTTACTTTGCTAAAACTCTACTCAAGTAAAAGTAAAAGTACCCATCTAAAAATCTACTCGAGTAAAAGTAAAAAAGTACTCAATTTAAAATTTACTTTGAGTAAAAGTTACGTAGTTACTTTTAATTATTTGATGTATAAAAGTAAAGACAAATCATAAATTAAATTGTTTTTAATGAACTATTATTCCAAATAATAATTTGGACCTTTCAGGCAGTATTTGTTAAAAACATTTTCAAGAACAAGTGGCACAGGTTTCTATGATCCATTTTTTTTTCTTTACTATTAAAAGGTTCTGGTCATATAGGTGACTATAAACTGTGTTTTTATAGTTTTACAGTTCATTATCATTTTTTAACTTGATATTGCTATGCTTTAACTGCTATTTACATGTTTTTTTTAACATTTAAGCAGATTGTTTAATGATAAAAGTACTTACACTACATGCTTTCTCAGGTTAAATGTGGAAGTTTTTAAAGCTGACAGCTCTGTCCGGCGGGGCACATTTTGTATTGCATGAGGACGTTACTGCCTCGTTATTCCACGCGTTACGCCAATATTTTTTTTTTATTCAGACAATAGTTTTTTTTCCCCCAGCATTTTATTTTTACTCAGTAATTGGGAGTTTTCCAATGTAGCAAAGTAAATTACTTGTGTCAAAATGTGCTTGAGTAAAAGTAAAATTACCTATTTTTACCTAATTACCTAACCTCCAATGAACGTTGCCTCGCTTTGCCAAACATTCACACAAAGCAATCCAGACTGTTCTCATACAGAGTTCCCCAATGGTGGAACAAACTACCTTCCACTACCAGATCAGGAGAATCTCTCGCTATCTTTAATAAACTCCTGAAGACAGAGCTCTTCAAAGAGCACTTACTCTCCTAACACCTCTAACTAACTACCTTCTACTACCAGATCAGGAGAATCTCTCACTATCTTTAATATTAAACTCCTGAAGACAGAGCTCTTCAAAGAGCACTTACTCTCCTAACACCTCTAACTAACTACCTTCTACTACCAGATCAGGAGAATCTCTCGCTATCTTTAATAAACTCCTGAAGACAGAGCTCTTCAAAGAGCACTTACTCTCCTAACACCTCTAACTAACTACCTTCTACTACCAGATCAGGAGAATCTCTCACTATCTTTAAGAAACTCCTGAAGAGACAGAGCTCTTCAAAGAGCACTTACTCTCCTAACACCTCTAACTAACTACCTTCTACTACCAGATCAGGAGAATCTCTCACTATCTTTAATAAACTCCTGAAGAGACAGAGCTCTTCAAAGAGTACTTACTCTCCTAACACCTCTAACAAACTAACTACTTCTAACCTCATTTTCTTTCTTCCCCTCCTTCACTCCTCTATCCTATTATTCCCATTTGACTTCCTTTTATCCCTATCCAAAGTTGTTTTACCTTTAAACTTGTTTTACATTGTACTTGACTATTGTAAGTCGCTTTGGACAAAAGCGTCTGCCAAATGTAATGTAATGTAAAATGTAATGTAATATTTTAAAAACTACTTTTAAAATCTACTTAATTACATTAACTTGAGTAAATGTAATTAATTACTTTCCACCTCTGATCAAAAGACACAATGACTCAAAAGACACAAAGCACATTCCACAGTCAGCATCCTGAAGGATGATGGATGGTGATCTTCGGGTCCTCAGGCTGTAATTAATTCTGTGCCAAAATGCAATAAGCAAAGAAGAAATCCCAGTTTTTAACGGGACAAATATACAATTACATTTTAAAGCAATTTTATCATTAATGCTTGTGTGTGTAGCTGATAGGAGCACAACTGATATACATGTTCCCTGTTTGAGCGCTGTGTTGTGTTGTGTTGTGTTCTGTTTGTTGTATCTAAGGTATCAAATGTAGACCCAGGCAAGAAAACAGAAGGCAGACAGGAGGACAGCGGCAGATTGTTACAGCATTAGGGTTACTAAGATCCAGGAGCATCAACAGATAGACACACAGCTATTTGTATTCTGCAATACTCATAAAAAAGAAAAACAAATTTTCAAAATCTTCAGATTTAGGCCACTTCACCTGCTCTGTGTTTGTAGACTTAAAGTGACCATATCCTATTGACTCGATCGGTATTGTTGGTGATCCAGGCAGTGATGGTATAGTATAGTTACTTCTAAAAAGTAATCCCATTACTGATTACTGATTACTCCTTTAAAAAGTAACTTAGATATTTTATGGATTACTTGATTTTAAAAGTAACTTTACAAGTTACTTTATTAGTTACTTTCAGCAGCTGCAGACACCACCTCCCGCCACCTTAACATAAACATTATAACCAGTTTTGCCAATACTCCCTTTATTGAAAAATGTTGAAAGTTGAACTATTATTTCCTGGAAAAAAATAGTTTTTTATAAAAATAAAAGACCATTTCCTAACATAAATAATTGTTTTTATAAAAAAATAAATACGTTTTTTTTCTTAATTCCCCCTAACATAAATACTTGTTTTTATAAAAAATATAAAATAAAGAAAGTCTTTCCTGACCTGAAATATTAAACACTGTAAATCTGAATATTGAACCTGTTTTTCTCAGCAGGGCAGGAAGGAGTGGTTTTATAAAACAAAACCGGATAAGTAACTAATCTGATTACTGGAGCATCTCTCGCTATCTTTAATAAAGTCCTGAAGACAGAGCTCTTCAAAGAGCACCTACTCTCCTAACACCTCTAACTAACTACCTTCTACTACCAGATCAGGAGAATCTCTCACTATCTTTAATAAACTCCTGAAGACAGAGCTCTTCAAAGAGCACTTACTCTCCTAACACCTCTAACTAACTACCTTCTACTACCAGATCAGGAGAATCTCTCACTATCTTTAATAAACTCCTAAAGACAGAGCTCTTCAAAGAGCACTTACTCTCCTAACACCTCTAACTAACTACCTTCTACTACCAGATCAGGAGAATCTCTCACTATCTTTAATAAACTCCTGAAGACTGAGCTCTTCAAAGAGCACTTACTCTCTTAACACCTCTAACACACTAACTACTTCTGACCTAATTTCCTTCTTCCCCTCCTTCACTCCTCTATCCTATTTTTCCCCTTCGACCTCCTTTAAGCCCTATCTAAAGATGGTTTATCTTAATTCCTATTACTTTGTACTTGACTATTGTAAGTCGCTTTGGACAAAAGCGTCTGCCAAATATAATGTAATGTAATGTAATGTAATGTAATGTAATGGATTGGAAATAGTCATGCGTTAGATTACTCGTTACTGAAAAAAAGACTCAGATTAGAGTAACGACATCACTGGATCCAGGCATAATATAATGGCATCTGAGCAAATATAAAATGCAGTTTTTAATTAAAAAAAACATTTATAAAGGAAAAAAAGGAATTAAAACCAATCAGGCCAAAAAAAATGCCCCTAATAACCTAATAACTTGATTACCATGCTTGTCGGCAACAACTGCAATCAAGCTCCAGCCCCAGACCATCACACTACCACCACCATGTTATACTTTCAGTATGATGTTCTTTTTCTGAAATTGTGTGTTAGTTTTACTCAAGATGTTACAGGACACACAATTCCAAAAAGTTCTACTTTTAATTTGTCTGTTACAAGAATGTTTCCCCAAAGTTCTGGAGATCATCAAGATGTTAGTTGGTAAATGTGAGACAGGTGGTTGTGTTGTTTTTGGTCAGCAGTTTTTGGTAAATTTTGGTCAATCAACTCTCCCATGGAGACCATTTTCACCCAGTCTCTCTTTCTTATTATTGAATCATTAACACTGATCTTAAATGAGGCTTTAGTGAGATTCTGTAGTTCTTTTAAATGTTCTTCTGGGTTCTTTTGTATATTACTTGACCTCCTGGATGAGTTGTTCATGCCCTTTTGGAGTAATATTGTTCGGTTGGCCGGTCACTCCTGGGAAGGTTCACCAGTGTTCCATGTTTTCTCCATTAGTGAATAATAGTGAATCACTGTGGTTCTCTGGAGTCTCAAAGCTTTAGAAATTACTTTATAACCTTTTCCATACTGATAGATGATCAATGACTTCTATGTTTTTTCATAATGTGATGTTTTTTGAGATCTTTTATCTGCTTCATGTTGTCAGAAAGGTTCTATTTAAGTGATTTTTGATTCTACAGGTCTGTCAGTAATCAAGCCTGGATGTGACTAGTTAAATTCAAATGCAGCTTTCCAAAAAAAAAAAAAAAATAGGTTCTCAGGTTATCACTGTCTGATATTAAAGTTTGTTTGATAATCAGAAAAATGTAAGTATGGCAAAAAAGCAAAAAGCAAAGAAATCTGTAAGGGGAACTACTGTTTTACAGCACTGTATATGGTTGCCATTGTGTTCCGTACCACTCATGACGCTCACATTTTCCAAAATGAGTCAAACGTCCACTCAAAGCCAGACCTGGTGCTCTCACGCCGTGATTACGGCTCATTCAGCCTCACAGTCACACAGAGTCACACAGAATCACATGCTCCTCTCTCAGATAGAGTCTGAGAGCAGTGAATCAGGGGGGAGTCAGTGCTGTAAATCTGATGTTAGCATATTTTACAGCGGGCATGCTTGCGGGTGATAAACAGAGCAGGGAATGTTGCTGTGTCATAAAGCTGAGGTTGCTGAACTGGCGGAATTGTTTAGTTCAGCTGTATAAGCTACATTCCCAAACTGTAGTGGAACAAATCTCATTTCTGCCAAAACGTGACATGATCTGATGTTTCCAGAGCTCAGGCTGCGCAAAAAATACGATCCGTTTAAATGTGGTTGTGGGACCTTCACAAGAACGGTCAGACTTTGTGTATTTGTAGGTTTGTGTATGTGTGTGTTTGTTACAGACCACATACACAAACAACTATCAATAATTAGTGTTGGAAGCAGCTGGCTAAATTTAAGGCCAACCCTACATTTGTATGCTTTAAAAAACAAGTGTACACATCCCTTTTTTTTTTTTTTTACTAAAATCACACTTAAATCCACAAAATCTAATTAAAACAAGATAATTAGGCAAGATTTCTCTGTTAGATTATTACCACTATAGCATAGGGATGCCACAACGGCCACCACAAAATTATGACCAACGCGGCTTAAGAATTTAAAAGAAATAACACAAAACTGATAAGAAATATTGTGTCCATTTAATGTCACAAGATTTCATGGCATAGGATCTCGTTGCACCTCCAGTAGTTACATTTCCAAAGGATGTGTACGTAAGGATACAACATGCGATTCCGATACCCAAGCGATTTTTCAGCACAAGTGCGCGAGAGACAGAGCGAGAGATAAAGTGACAGAGAGAGATGTAACGCAAGAGAGCAAGACACAACCCAGGAGAGAGAAACAGGTTATCTGAGAGCGAGAGAGAGAAAGAGACATTGCAAAAGAGGAAGGAGTGAGTGAAAGACAGCATGCGAGAGAAAGAGCGAGCAAGAGACGGCGCGAGAGAGCAAGAGATGGCGCGAGAGAGCAAGAGACCGCAAGAGACGAAGAGACAGCGCGAGAGAGCAAGAGACAGCGCGAGAGAGCAAGAGACAGCGCGAGAGAGAAAGAGACAGCGCGAGAGAGAAAGAGACAGAGCTAGAGAGCAAGAGACAGAGCTAGAGAGCAAGAGACGGCGCGAGAGAGCAAAACGAGAGAGAGAGACAGTGCGAGAGAGCAAGAGACGGCGCGAGAGAGCAAGAGACGGCGCGAGAGAGCAAGAGACGGCGCGAGAGAGCAAGAGACGGCGCGAGAGAGCAAGAGACGGCGCGAGAGAGCAAGAGACGGCGCGAGAGAGCAAGAGACGGCGCGAGAGAGCAAGAGACGGCGCGAGAGAGCAAGAGACGTATCGAGAGAGCAAAACTAGAGAGAGCAAGAGTTTAATAAAATAGCTATTCGTCCACTGCCACGCACCGTAATTACACTTTGGGTGCGCGTTTCCACGGAGATCAACGTAAACACAACAGTGAGTGGAAATGGAGGAGCTACTGAACACTACTGAAAGCCTAAAAACTCACTGATCCTCCTGTTTTTTTTATTTTAAGTCCATATGCAAGAGTTTTATCACTGACTAGAAGTGTGAACTATTTTTTACAGACATGCCCTTGAGAAATAACTAATCCTGTCCATATAGGGCTTAAGTGTCCTTCATATTTAGGGGAGCTGAAAGGGGATCAAATGGACAATGGTTACAGAGACAAAGAAGTAGTCATAATGCTTTGATTATGCTTGATTAATGTTTAGGCCTGTCACAATAATTGCAATATTGATTTGACATGCAATAATCTTGTATTACAATAATTTCTGGGACGATATATCATCCACAAAAATTCTTATCGCGACAGGCCTATTTATAATCTTGTCACTAATCACTTATAGCCTAATAATTATTGAATAATTAAAAGCAGAAATGCTGAATGTGGGTGGGGCTTGTAACGAAGATGCAGCCGAATTGTGCCATTTTGCCTCTATTTGAAAGGCCAGATCCCATGCCTTCCTTGAAGTGCAATCAAAACACTAGGGCTGCAATGATTAGTCGATATAATCGTCAATGTCTATTATTTAAATTTGTCGACTACAAATTTAATTGTCGACTAATCGTTAATTTGTAACAGTACCGCATCACAGTACCGCTGGGGACAGTAGAAACTTGCTCTGTGTCTCCAAAAGCGCCCAAACACAACAGATTATGTATTTAAATCACTAAATATTAGTATTTTCCATGTTTACCCAACATTTAGATGCTTTTTAAATCTCATTTTCGTCAGGTTTTCGTTGATTACCAAAATAATCATTAGTTGCAGCCCTACAAAAAACACACAAATACACAACTTTAATCCAAAAAACACGGCACACAAACACATGTAACAAGAACACGGCCGCTACACTACACTGAGGTGTGTGTATGTGTGTGTAGAAGTGTATTCACACCCTCCACACTGTTGTCAACACCTCATATCATTTGCACTTTCTTTCATCTAATGGCTTCTGAAAGCACTGCTAATACAGCGCAAACCGCGATCACCCCATTCAGCAACCCATTCAGCAGCCCATTCACCAGCCCATCCACATTCCACTAAACCCAGAGGAGATCCTGCAGCGGCCCAGTGATGAAGACCTGCTGAGCCAAGCTGAGCTGAGCTGATCCAGCCCAGACGTTCCTCATGAGTGAGCCACGCTCTGCTAAAGCCGTAAACAGAACAACCAGAACCCGATTCCACTCATCATCCACAGCGCTGAGCCACCTCACTTCCTGCTCTCGCTAAAACACCCGCTAAATAAAAACCCGCCCTACGAACCGTGAGCAACACTCGACTCACGAGCCCTCCATCTCCTCGCTTCTCCTCGGGGGAATTACACAGTGACTTTCCAGGCTAATATGTGTGCTATATAAACCCTGGTCAGGGATTAGCTAAAGGCTAGGCCTTAATGTTATTATTACGGTGGGGATTGGGCGAGCGCGGCGGGGAAACGTTAGTCAGAAACACGTCTGGAGAAGCTAACGCTCCAGAAGCAAAGCGTCCAGATCGTGTGACAGCGAACCTCGCTAAACTCACGGCCCGAGTTTATGGATCCTCCTCTGTTCTGGAGGGAAAAAATGGAGGGGCTCCAAACATCCGCAATCAATTAGGGCTCTGGCATGCAGGCCGAGGCAGGGACAGGCTTCCTTCCTGCATCGCTGCTCGCTGGAGACATGATGGAGGACAAGGCCACGAGGAGGGAGAGGATGGAAGACTCATTCTATACTCTATATGGACTGAACTCGCAGATACTTCCTGTGACAAGCCGCCCAGCTGCGAGCCAAAAATCCACAAAACACAAAAAACTCTCTCATCCTAAAGCAAATCTGCTGTAGGAGTATTAAGTATTGACATTCATTACTCTGTAGGTAGAAGTGTATTGTAGATACTAGAGTTGAAGTATCAACTCAAGCTTTTTACTTTAAATAAAAGTGTAAAAGTACTGGTTTCAAAACTATGTAAAGAGGCACAGAAACATTTCTGAGTAGATAAGGGATAAAATATTGTGTATAATGGTATCAGTGTGCTGGAACCACCATCCCTGCTAAGCCTAATACTGTATATTAATTCTAAAAAAAAAAAAGGATTTCGGGTCACTTTTTCTGGGAGTTCTTCTTCTTCTGGCCACGTCACGCGTCTTTACGTACTTACGTCACACGTACAGCCTCGAAAAGAGGATCCGGCTCAGTTTTACCGAACGCGAGCGGCTGGTGGAGCAATGGAGACTTCAGAAGAGGAAACTCAGAGCTCAGTAGCTCATTCACTCATAGTAAAACCAAAGAAATGAATGAGTGCACTCTGTCTCTCTCACTCTCTCGGACTGAACATAACCTGGAATCAGATTTATCCGATTTAAAAGAAGACAGCATCACACCCGCCCAGTTTAAAATGATTCTTCTGCTTGCTTGTTGTACCCTAAACCTCCCAAATCCTAAAACTTACGGACATCTGCTTTAAAATATAAAATTAAAAGTAATATAAGTGGAAAAAATAAAGCCATTAACAACAAAAGCTATAGTGCATAGTGCAGTGTTTTTGTTTAATGTTTTGTTAAGTTACAATATTACTGGAGAAAGAGTCGTATAAAGAGCTTGTGTCTCTCTGTCTTGTTTAGAGACGGTTAGTTGTTATCACCTGTTAAATAAACCCTCACCCGGCTGCTGAGAGCTTTTCACACTTCTACTAACACACACACGTCCTTCACGTCTGTTCACACACATTACTGACATTTTAATTAGCTGCCACTTTCTTGGCACGCACTTTAAATGCCTTTAAAGAATATATGTAAAACCGGCATGCCAGAAGTCATGGAACTAGTATAGAGTGGGTTTTTATAACACTGATTTAAGCTGTGAATTGCTCTGAATGTGAATGTGATTTCTGCCTGAGTCACTTACAGTATCAGTTCACTATGCTGTCCACTGTGGGTGGTAATGCTTTCTATGATGTATACCCAGTACAAACACAAACACAGAAACACACGTCATTGTGGACAGAGGAATGGTATAGAGCAGCAATATTCGGCAAATACTGCCACGTTTTATCATCATATACAATATTATATATATATATTTTATATGATGATGTATATATGATTCCATTGTAGCCACATAAACGCAAGACTTCAATACTTGAATTCTGCAAACTTTGGTCATGTTTTGACATGGTATCAGACCCAATGCAACAGGACAGGCAAACCAAGCAATTGCCTGGGGTCCCGAGCTGGCCTGGGCACCCAGACAACGACTGGTTATGAGTTGAATGCATCGGCAAACTGTGTGAGAGGCTTTATAAATTCTGTGACGGTCAATGCAGGAAAGTACAACAAGGGGGTGCTCTCAATAGTTACTGACAGTAGAATATAACCAGACTGGAACATGTTCAGCAGTATCTATGCACACCAGTAGGTCTCGCCACTGGGAGGTGGTGGTGATGGTGTAATTAAAGTAAAGCTAAGCTAAGTAAACAAAACTGTAATTCTTAAAAAAAAAAAACATTTTCTTTTAAAGTCATATAAGTTTGGATGTTAATCCAATAGATTTCTCTCCTTAAAACTGTTTATTTGGGTGAGTAAAATTACAGTAAGCTTAGATTTCCAGATTTCCACTAAGGCTGGGTGCAGAAGCATTTGCCGCGATTAGAGCGTTAGTGTTCCGCTAAGCCAGGGCGATATTAGATTGCGGTTTAATTCTTATGCTGCTCCAGCAGTGCTAGCTGAGGCTAGATAATACCCACCTCTGCGCTTAGTGCAGTTAGCAGCTAAGGCTAATACTGCTCAAAGCCTTGGTGCTGGAGAAATTTCACTGAAACTCCTGTATAATGCTGTACTTCAGCATAGTGGTTTTAATGCTCCTTAATACCTGACTGGTATAAAGCACACAGGAGTAAGATCTTCTTCTATAACGGTTAGGAATCGTTCGGGTGGTGGAGCTGGAAGATCCTGCTGATTCTCAAACATCTGGAGAGCCCAGCGCTGCAGCTCATCTCTGATGGCCATTTAATTAAGAGCAGTTTGAACTATAAGGCGGCTCCTTTGTGTTGGCGGATGATTTGGGGAAATGTGAGGGGGGTGTACAGGGGGGCTGGGACACATATGACACATACCACCCCCCCTCCCCCGTCTTCCTGTACTCAGTTAACCCCCTCACTTACAGAGAGACGAGCAAGAACACAGCAAGCAACACCCCCCCCCCCCACCCCCACCAACATACCAGCCATCCCACCCCCCTCCCCCGAGCCTGCACACCAATCAATCTCTCAATCTGTCTGTTTTCTAAGATTGAATTGAATGTAATTCATATGTTCATTCATAGTTTTATCTTGTAAAATTTGCTGTTGTAAAAAAAATTAACATAGTAAAATAATTTTAAAATAACTACAAAAAATCAGCTAAAAATAAATTAATGCAAGATTTGGAGATTGGAACAATTTGATCCATACACTTTCAGATAAATAAAATGAAATGCTTTTTTGCAAGGTACAATTTGCTGTTAAAAACATCTATTTAAAATTATTTCTAATTTAAAAATTGGTCCTTAAATCTTTAGGGGAGAAAAAAAAATATTTTATTGCATTTTATACTTGTGAGATGGTAAAATATAACTGATCTATAAATATAAATATCTATAAATGCTTATTTCTGAGATTTTCAGAATAAAAAAAAAAAATTAAAATTTGATAAAAATAAGATTTTCAGACTGGAAAATCAGGCTTAAATTTCCCAAATTATATATATAAAAAGAATACTTTACTTGCATTTAATACTTGAGGAAGATGCATTTTATACTTAGTGTTTGAATACACAAACTTGCAGGTAAAAAATGCTGTTGAAAATAAAATACATTTCAAAATATATGCAGATCTATGCATTTTCAGATCCACAGATCTTTCTGATGTTTCACCTCTGGCATGAATTCTTATTTCTGAGATTTTATTTTAGAATTTATAGTTTAAAACATTTTAAATTCTGTTATATTATATTAAAAAGTACTATCTATTAACACCATTTTTTAACCCATTACAAGCTCAAACCACTCCTAAAACTATATGAATTTCACCATTTAAATATAAGGTTTATAAGTGAGATAAATTTAACTCAAATATACAAATTGCAGCTTTAAATACTAAAGTCAGATTTAACCTCTACAGGCCGCCCGCCTCCTCCAGCAATCTGAAGGTGACTTTGTGTCGGGACGGGGGCGGAGCTTATCGTCTTCTTTTCAGTCTGATAAATGGGAAACGGGCTCTAAAGCAATGGTTCTGTCAATCACAGAGAACATCCCCGGCGTTCTCCTCTGTGAAGCTGTAGAGTTTAGCAGAGCTCCGTCTCTTCCGACAGACGCAGATCACATTTAAACATAATTACATGCTACAAATGGAGGTTTTGATTGGAGAAGGCCTGAAAGTAATGGGAAATAAACATGGCGTGAAGCGTGATGCTATTATGTGGACAGATGGATGTCGTGTATCTTGTTTAGTGCAATTAGTCAAATAACAAAAGGGCTACATTTTAATGAATAATAGTGAAGCAGTGGGATAATTGTATTTATGTTCAGGAGAAATGGGGCACTGTTTTCTCACTTTCTTGCAGTGTACTCTCACATGTACAGTCATAATAGTAAGAAAAGGGGTGTAAAAGCTTTACTATACGAAAGTAACGCAGTATTTTGTTTTGCTGTATACTGTATCAATATTCAAAAGTATAGTATGGATTATTAATTATTAGTTTGTATGGTGGCAGACTAATTTACACCCCACTGTTTTTAAAGGTGCTATCCACCCTACTCTTAAATTCAAAAAAGGCTAAAAGGTAGTATGGGAGGGGCACTGAATGATGTATGGGTTTAGAGGTAGGGCAGGAAGGAGAGCTGATTGGCTGAGCTACCGCAACAGCACTGTGCAGATTGTTGGACTTCATCAGGGGAGGCGGTATTATTAATTGACTGATCTGCATATTGAGATGTATCTGCATACCAAAGTACATGGAAACATCATCCTCACCTATAACACAGCTGAACTTGAAAGGACACTATAACACTGCTGAAGCACAAATTACTACAATAAAAGTGTTTTTTAAAGGTTAGGAAAAATTTAACCAGGACTGGTATGTTTTATTACTTCTAAGGAACACATTTTAGCAACTAATGAAAAGAAATATGGTTTAGGGTTTAGTGGCACCCCTTAACAGGCCAAGACATTATACTACATAATCTTGAGGATTTCTAATCAAGCATTACATAAAAAGCCTTCATGTTGGATAAGGAAAATAACTGAAAATCATAATTGTAATTGAAAATATATTTGTAAAAAATAAAAAAAAAATAGCTAATATCAAAATATAATAAATAAAATCATAAAATTGGCTCATTTTTACTAAATTTGTCTAGTTTTCACGTCTGTTTTCAAACATGCAGAATTTGGGGTTGATTCCTCTTACTGATCTGGATTAAGTGGGTTGAGTAGAGAGTAGGGCTGAACGATTTTGGAAAATAATCTAATTGCAATTTTTTATCTATAAATTGCGATTGCGATTTAAAATGCGATTTTTTTTGTCTTCAAGTATTTTTCAACAACAGAAGCAATAAATCAATCTGTTTAATAATAAACAATGTCAGATTTACTTAAAGCACAGATAACAATAAAGCAAAAAAATCTATGCTTTTTCTTTTCACCATTTATTTTTTTTATAGAAAAATAAATAGATAAATAGCTTTTCCTTTTCACCATTTTTTTTATTAGGAAAAACAATAGATATACAAAATTTAACTTACTGCTCTCCACCTAGTAACATCATGAAAAATTAAAGTGCAAAAAAACATAAAGAGAATCTGCTTTAACCAACTCGTTATTTTCTGTATTTGAAGATGCAGCACTGGTCGTTGGCATTTTAGCCTTGCAAATACCACACAAGGCTTTGTGGTGTTTTTTTAAATGCTGAAAAAGGTTTGTAGTGTTACCTCGCGTCGTAGCAACAGTAGCAAGTTTAGCACAGTACCTGACGCTGAGCAGCATCTTTTTTAAAGCCAAAGTAATTCTACACAACTGATGTGTTCTGTCGAGCCTGAAGCCATTGTGCAACAAGGGCGTGTTCACACCTGTAGTTCGTTTCTAATGAGTTCGTTTACTTGGAGCGTTTTCTCGCTCTGTTCGCTCTGGTTTCCCATAGGCATAAATGTAAGCTCAAATATCTGTGCTTTAACACTGAACGCTGAAACACTGCACTTTCAAACACAGTGTTTCTGTGTGCAGCGCAGATTTATACTTAATAAACAGAGTCACGCGGCTGTGAGCTATGAATGCAGCGCAGATTTATATATAATAAACAGAGCAGTGAATGCAGCGCGTGCATGGACACAGTGTTTGTTCACAGCTGTGGTAATTAGCGTTATCTGGCTAATATATCAGTTTAAACTGTGCTTGCTTTATCAGCAGTTTAGCTCAAATAAATGGCTTATATTTAATAGCTGGATCCAAACGAGACCGGATCACGTTCTCACCACAAGCGAACAGCTCCAGAGTTCGTTTGGTACCGGACCGAGACCACCTCCTCTAGCTGGTCTCGGTCCGGTTCTTTTGATCCGCACCTGAGTGCGATTACTGTTTTTACACCTGCTCAATCAAACCGCACTAAAGTTACAAACGGACCAGAGTTCGTTTTAACCGGACCAAATAGCGCTGGTGTGAAAACGCCCTAAAGTGCGCTGTGTTGACTTCACTTCTCCACCTCCCTGCCTTCTGCTCAGGTGGGTGATTCTCACGAAAAACAGATTTAAAAGGGTTCACACTTGAAAAATTTCAAAAGGCATTTAAATATAAAATTTCTTTTTGTTATGCAAGACTAGGGTCTGAACTTTTTAGAAATACTTTTTTTTTTTAATTTTATAATTTTTTTCTGTATATTTTGCACCATTTTAGTCAGTCAGAGCACACACATTCTCAGTACCGCAACATGATAACACAGAACAGATATGGTTTAAAAGTTACACATTTGTTACTTTTTAAATAGATATTATTAACAGTTGTGCTCATATGTGTATATAACCCAGAAAATATTATATTTATAAGTTTCCCATTTTTTTTTATTTTATGATTTGTCTCATTACCGCAACAGATTTCATGATTCATGTCCTGTCTTTTCAGGATATTTAACTGAAAAATTACATGTATAATTTCTTATTTAGTACAGATGACCTATGAAGAAATACAATTTATCCAAATACCATTATAAACTAGAATTTGTTTTATAACAGTAAAATAATTAGTAAATAAATATGTGTTGCGGTAAAGAGAATGGTGTTTCGGTAAAGAGAGTCAATGTTTCGGTAAAGAGAGTCATTACAAGGATTCCTACTTAATTAACAATAACACTTTACACAACAAACACAGAGTGTGAATGCTGTGAATAAATAACAAATTCTAATGATGTACTTCTTGAGTTTTGTATGGAGTAGTAATATTGAACAAAATGTGGTATTTGCTGTTGAAAATTATTCTCAGTAAGACTCAAGCTGTGAAAATATCCTATTTTGAACTGTGTATTTTAATAAAACAAATTTCAACATACCTCATTAGACATAAATTCCTTAAAACTTTAAACATCACTGTATAACTAAATTGAAATGGAATGTTTAAATACAAAATAAGTAATTCAACATCTCATAAAACAACTTTTTTATTAAGTATTAATTTCATGACAGATATAAACATCAATGTACAACTAAATTGAAATTAAATATTTAAGTGTGAAACAAGCAATTCAACATCTCATTAAACATCTTTGTATTAAGCATTAATCTCATGAAAAATGTAAACATCAATGTGCAACTAAATTAAAATTAAAGATAAAATTAAAGAAAGTTGTTTAATGAAATGTATATATGTGTGTAT
Organism: Astyanax mexicanus; assembly: GCF_023375975.1. Lineage (NCBI taxonomy): Eukaryota > Metazoa > Chordata > Actinopteri > Characiformes > Acestrorhamphidae > Astyanax > Astyanax mexicanus. Next base: position 45,170,210 of record NC_064419.1, on the reverse strand, counting down.
ATATATAAATTTCATATATATAATATATACATTTCATGAAACAACTTTTATTGTTATAAACTGTTAATAAAGGTTGTTTCATAAAATGTGTATATATATATATATATATATATATATATATATATATATACATATAAACAGTTTATAACAATAAAAGTTTATAAAAATAAATTTCATGAAACAACCTTTATTAACAGTTTATAACAATAAAAGTTGTTTCATGAAATGTATATATTATATATATGAAAATTATATATATATATATATTATTATTATTATTTTTATATATTATTTTTATATCTTATGCGGAAGTTATATGGGTGCCACTGCCCTGCTACATAAATCTGTTTTTTATCTGAAATTGCATCATGTATTGTTTTATATATTGTTTATTATAAGTAAATAAAGGCTTTTTTATGAAACAATATATATATATATATATATATATATAAGTTCATGTCACTTAAAACATTAATTTCTCTTTACCGCAACAGTGAATCTCTCTACCGCAACAGGCCTTAAATTGTTGCGGTGTATGAGAAGGCTGTTGCGGAGTATGAGGGACCTTAACCTTCTTTGATCTCTGTGGGGCCACCATGATGCCTGGCTAAACTTTTGCTAGCTTTTTGTATTTAGACTTTAAAAACCTTAAAAATTCCCAAAACACAATAACATTTTCATTTTTTTAAACATTAAAAACTAGCTGTTTCGGTAATGAGAAACAAAAAGTTGTGTATGCTCGCTGACAACCAAGTTTTTAACATTTATCTGGAGAGGTATAAAATTAGGTGCTTACCTGGTAGCCATCTTGGGTGTCATACTAAAAGGTGTCCCCCCTCTCAAAATGGCTGTTTTTTTTCTGTTCCTTGTGGTCTTAAATGGTGCTTGAAAATTGTTGCGGAGGCTGAGAACATTGGTTCTGACCAAAGTTATTTTTCTAAATATTTTCTTTTCTTTTACCAATGAATTCCAAGTAATACATTTTTATTGACTGTAACAATTTACTTTATGAGATACATTTAAGTTTTTTATTATTTATTTATTTTAAATATTAAAATTGTGTAATTGAAGAGCCGAGATTCAGCAATGGACGCGTTGCGGTACTGAGAATTTCACACTAAATTATAAAAAATACATAATTTAAAATATCACAATGTCTACTTTTAATCACTTCCAATATAGCCTTTGATGAGATGTTTATAAACCAGTGTTTCCCAAATTGATAGCATTTACCTGTTCATCACACTCCTTAATGCCACCTCATTAGTCTGATTTCGTGAGAATCACCCAGGTATGCTCCGCTCGTCCTCGGCTTGGCTCGCTCCCAAGTCACGTGACCAGTCAAATCGCAGCCAGTGCGGTTAGAGAATCGCGTTTTAAAATATCGCGAGATTATCGCAAATGCAATTAATCGTTCAGCCCTAGTAGAGAGTGATTCAAAGCCCTCAAATTTTCAGAATGTAAATAAGTTATTTTAAAATCACCTATAGCCCACATACAGGACAAGGTATTTTAAGGGGTTAAATGAAACAATGGGGGGAAAAAAAGTTAAACAATGACAAAAAAAATATCCTCTTTTACCAAATGTTTAATTTGGTTTGATTTCAAGCCCAAGAATTGTCTTATTTCAGTGGATCCCTAAACTTATTTTTGCCACAGTTCTGCAGAAAAGCGAGTCTGTCCATGTTCTCTGCATCACGTAAATCACAGTACCCTAGTAAAAGCACTCAAGCCTGGCTGTAAAGCACAGTGTAGCTCCTAAAACTACATTTTGTCAACTTCCAAGTTGAAGAAATGTGGAGCCAAGTGGCTTTCTTGGAGAGAAACAGATGGAGACCGAAAACCTGACAAGCATTTAAACCATTTAAACAGAAGTCAGAGGACAGCTCCTTATTCAGACCTGAAGGGAACTGGGAACACTGGGCACTGCGGGAGATTACCCTGGAAACCCTGGAAACCAGTAGACTCCACTCCATCGTACACAAAACCACAATTCACTCTTTTTAAGTTAGTATTCAGGTCACTGTGAAGGCTGGAGCTCTCGCTCGCCTGGTTCGGTTTCAGCTCCAGCAGTAAAAGCAGAATAAAACTGTCTGCAGAACAACAGCCCAGGTGAGTGAATGTACATTCCCAATGCATTCCCAGCGCATTCCCGGTAACGGTCACATGACTCTGGGAATGTTTCCCCTGGTAGTAAACAATGCGATGCATGTGGTATTGGCGAAGGTGGAGAAGCAGGAGGAGGAGGAGGAGGGGGTGGAGGAACGTTGTTCAGTCTGAACCTCCATGTTTTCTTTCCCCCTCTCTCTCTGTAAACAGGCAGAGCGATCAGTCAGGGCTGCTGAGGGGCCCTGTAAATGTGAATGGGGGGGGGGGGGGGCATGAGAACAATGAACTCCATTACCCTTCCAGCAGAGCCACGGCCAATTCCCAACGAGCCGGCCTGAGCTCAAGCTCCAGCTCGTTCCCCCGTTCCTGAGAGGAGAGAACAATGCAGACCCTACTCTACTCTACTCAGCTCAGCTGATTAATTATTAAAGGAATACATTAATATCGGGATTCTCCGGCTGTGAGACATCCTGGTAGGTGGCAGCATCAGTCTTTCGAGACTCTCAGATCTTTGTGAGTGATGCAACACATCAACAACAACACAGGTTTATTCGTCCTAGTTTCTAAAACAGAACGATCAGAACGATCCACAGAAGAAAAGCTCCAACTTGATGAAGACTGTTTGTACAGCATACATACAGCTCTGGTAAAACATTAAACCTTGTGTGGTGTTCATATTTTTGTTACTCGTTTACTTCGTTACTTGTATTTAATTCAGCAAAATTAAGCAATTTTACATTAAAATGCTTTACACATGCTTGCTTCACCTAAATTGCAAGCAATATAAACAGCTTACATGGGTAATATTTGCCCTTTACCTTTCTTATGTTACATTTCTTTCAAAAAGTGCTACTCTTTTTTTTATTAGTTTTTTAATAAAATGTAAAAGAAAATGAATTAAACTCAATATATGAGTAGAAAATTTGGTTAGTTTCAAATTTACAAATGAAGCAATGTTTATTAGCCCCTGGCCAAACATACTGTATGTAATATAAATGTGTGTGTGGGGGGGGGGGGGGGGTGAAAATGTGTTTTGATTTATGTTTTTCACAAAAAATGAGCCAATGCCAATGAGTTTGAGTTAGAAAAAAATATTTTTTTTTTGTATCATTTGATGAAAAATGAAAACGGGTCCCACAGACCCGAACACCACACAAGGGTTAAGAGACCACTTAAGTTTTTAAATTTATCCTACAGACAACATTTCTCCCAAATTCCAAATAAAAATATCTTCATTTAGACCATTTGTTTGCAGAAAATTGAGAAATGGGTGAAATAACAAAACATATTTCTAATCAAAGTTTTCGTGCATCTTGGCATCATGTTCTCCTCCACCAGTCTTACACACTGCTTTTGGATAACTTCATGCTACTCACTCCTGGTGCAAAAATTCAAGCAGTTCAGCTTGAAGGTTCGATGGCTTGTGATCGTCCATCTTCCTTTTCATTAAAGAAACTCATCATTTTTAAGTGATCTCTTTTTTTTCCAGAGCTGTACACTCATCTATCAAACATCTTTCCTACTTCAGGTCAAAGTTGTCACCAAATCAGCATTCTATCACCTCAAGAACATCAAAAAGATCCAAGATTTTCTGTCTAAAGCAGACCTGGAGAAACTAATCCATGCCGTTCATTTCTAGTAAGATTGATTACTGTAATAGACTTCTAACTGGACTCCCAAAAAAGACAATCAAACAACTTCAGCTGATTCAAAATTCAGCAGCCACAATTCTCACTAGGAGTAATAGAAGGGAACCCACCGCCCACGGGCAAAGCTGAAACCACGCAGCAACACAGTCTAACAGCACTAGAAACAGCATACAATTCATTCCTGTGTTATTTGTGCGAATAACACATCAGTGTTAGCTATATGCTTTACCCAGTAATTCAAAGCTTAGAAACAAATGGTTAGAATTTGTCTATGGAGGAACAACACCAGCCAAGTACAACTGAGATAGGTGGGTGTATGTTTAGAACACAGGGTTTTGTTTCAACTGCCTGAATGGCTCTGCTGTGGCTCAGCCAACAAAACTCAGACCAGGGTGGATTTGTACTTTCTGGACCTGGACTACCCACCTCTGTGTGTAACTATAGGTTTAAATAGGATCTCCGGTGGATTTGGTGTTTTACAGAGACTCTAAGACTAGGTCAGTGGCTGAACTGCACTTAGCAGGGCATTATTACACATGTTGTAAAGTAACATATAACATTGCAAAGACTTTTAATAGTGTAAAAATGTCTTTTAAAAAAAAAAAAAAAAAAAACGTTCTAACTCTTGTTCGTCTCACTGCCTCGCAGTGCTGTTAGCCATTCAGAGGTGATCTATTTGCCGAAATCCTATTATAGAAACATTTATTAACTGATTTTATTAATATGAGGTTTTGGTAAGGCAGAGTTGGTGCACTCTGCTCCAATCCCACCTCACCCTTTAGGAATGTTCTCATTGCTGGCTTACAGGAGCATGAGGGTAATTTTAGTCTAATCATTAAGTCTAAACTCTCTTACCTAATTAGTGAGCTCATTACTGAAGCCCCCTGCTAAGAGCTGAATTAGTGGAGGGATCAAGACAAAATCATTTCTTTTTGTTTTTGATTCAATTACACTAAATGTGGGTCTTCAAACACTGAATCTGCAGTGACTCAAAATCCCACAACTTCCTCTTTTTAATCTGTCAAAATAGCCCGGACGCTAGTGCCATGACTCTGAGTGTGGAGAATTAGAGAATTCCCCCGGCTGAATTACCCAGTGCCAGATTATGTAAAATGACACAACAGCACATCACTTCTATTTCGGACAAAGTGACTCAGCCTCTGATTCGTTTAGACCTCCAGACAGAGGCTCCAGTGTTCCTGAAGGAGCTAAAGGCTCTGCAGGTGTTAGCTTAGTTTATCACATCACAACATATCAGACACCACTGTTTAATCTCACACAGCAGCTGCTTCCTCTCTCGCGTAGCAACTAAGATTTACAGCCTTATGCAAAGGTTTGGGCAGCCGGATCAAAAGATAAGATATCTTTAGTATCTTTGGGTATCTTTAGTTTAAAGCACAATACTCATTATTTTATGAATGTAACGGTTCAAAAACAAAGACAAAATAAGTTTTGCCAACTTGCCATTGGCTGTACTGCTGGACAAGGCCGGTAGCCAGTATGCTAATGCTGTAGTAGTGATGTTGGACGAGGCTGGCAAGTGCTGTACATTTTAATAAAGCTTTGTAGATTCATTGTGCCATTCATTTCTATAGAGAACAAGGTTAAACTCCCCTTACTACCATGTACTGTGCTAGTGCTGTGGCGTCGTGGGGACGATAGAAAAGTGTCTATCGTGCTACTTAACTTCTATCGTCTCTATCGTTTCTACAGTAATTTCATCAATTATTCATGCAAATATATAAAGTAGGCTACGATGAAATGTATTGGCGTGGTCACTTTGCATAAACTCGGTTTATATAAGTGATAATAAAGTAATCTCCGCAAAAAAAAGCTTTATAATGTGGTTTTGAGACATGATTTAAGTTATTTGACGGACACGCCATTATTAAACACATGAGAGCTGAACAATGGAGACGCATTGTTCTTTTGAAAAAATTATCTACTGCACCTACCTCATCTGTTTTCATTATATATATATATATATACATATATATATATATACATATATATTGCTGCACTAAAAGGTAGTAATTCTCATTTGTGAAAGTTTGGTTTAAAGTCACTTTGAAATAAAGTTGGAAAAAACAAAGCAATGATATTATTTTGTCATATTTTTTCGAAGAATAACTGAAAACATACTTAAATTTGGTATATCATGATATACATATATATCGTTAACGTGATATAAAAAATTCCATATTTTTTTATATCACGATAACAATATATATCATGATTAAATCATTTAAATTTGACTATTAGTGTCTACTGTGGTGGATTACAGATCACTTGTATCACTTTGCATCACTTATATCACGCCCACCTTTTGAAATAAGCCTCTCTGCTGTAAAAAAAAAATAAATAAGTAAATCGGAAATAAAATCGAATCGAGGATTTAGAGAACCCCTATGAGCTGCTATCACACTTTCTAGTTAATTTTTTTTACCCATGAAATAAAAGTTACTATTAAACAGTAATTATGCGCTAGAGTAGGGGCTGTACGATAAATCATATTTTTATTAAAATGTTGCAACATAAGTTTTCACAATAAATATAACTAGGCTGAAGGCAAAGTGAGGCAGAGCTCCACAACATGCACAGATTAAACTTCTTAAACAAATTTATAGTGTTTCACATCGATATCAGGATAACTAACAGCGCCAACACGCCACAACTTTTTCCCCAATATTTTATGCACACCTACTTTAGGATGTGTACTTAGGAAACAACACAACATACAGTATAAACTGAGGGCTCCCAAACTTTTGCCTGAGACTGTATATCCAGCACACAGCTGTGTTTGGAGAGACACGTCTCAGAAGGAGAACACAGGCAATCAGAGCGCTTCCCGCGCTCGGCCAACGGCTGTTACGAAACAACAGTTATTTGACTTTAGCCCGCAGTTTATCTTCCGACTCCAGAACTTTCTCAGGGCCGAGTTTTGGATTGTTCCAAACTGTTCACAGTAGTGCTGAGAGGATGATACATTTTAATAAACGTAACTTTTATATGATACCCAACAAAATAAGCAACTTAACTCTGGAAAAAATTAAGAGACCACTTCAGTTTCTGAATCAGTTTCTCTGATTCTGCTATTTATAGGTTTATGTTTGAGTAAAATGAGCATTGATGTTTTATTCTATAAACTACAGACAACAATTCTCCCGAATTCCAAATAAAAATGTCAGTCATTTAGAGCATTTATTTGCAGAAATTGAGAAATAACTGAAATAAAAAAAAGAGCTTTCAGATAATGCAAAGAAATTAAAGTTCATATTCATACAGTTTTAAGAGTTCAGAAATCAATATTTGGTGCAATAACCCTGGTTTTTAATCACAGTTTTTAATCATGCATCTTGGCATCATGTTCTCCTCCACCAGTCTTACACACTGCTTTTGGATAACTTTATGCTGCTTTACTCCTGGTGCAAAAATTCAAGCAGTTCAGCTTGGTTTGATGGCTTGTGATCATCCATCTTCCTCTTGATTATATTCCAGAGGATTTCAATTTGGTACAATCAAAGAAACTCATCGTTTTATATCTCCCAATCGTTAAAATTTCTCAAAATATGAACTTGTAATGTCAAACCAACAGTATATTGCAAAGACATGCACACATATTTACTGTGCCTCAATCTTGGTCAAATATAATCATGTTAGTTCAGTAAAATAAAAGTGAAGTTTAGTAAACAAGCGATTATGGCTGTTTATTATTATGTATATATTTAACAGATTTATGTGATGTTTTGTTACTATTTCAGCTCACTCACTTTTATCATATTTCAGCATATCTAGAAAATAGTGAATAAGTTATGTAAGTTTGTAAGTTTGTAATTGAGAATCACTTAAATTAAAAAATATTTTACTTTAAATCACCCAGCCCTCTTCCACACTTCAACTCTCTCCCAGTAACCAGGTTACGAGCCTGACGGATCCCGGTGGTCTCCAGCTCTACAGTGGGGGTCTCCGTACTAATAACCAGCCAATTAGCCCATCATAACTATTTTCAGCTCTGCATCTCGTGTTTATGTCAACTCTGACTTTAAAAGTGAATAAATCTTTGTTACGCGACACAGACACACATTTACGTCCAGCTGCTGGCCTTTCACAGAGTGCCAGGCTGCAGAGAGAGAGCCAAGCAGGGGATTATGGACTACAAAGCTGTGCTTGTGAAGAGCTTCAGCCTGTAACTCAGACATAACAGCGAGAGCCTGTGTTTGACTGGGACAGTGTGAAGAGCTGCTAATCTGGGCGGGCACAGAATAATTACCTTAAGCTTGGTAAAATGACGGCTAGTCGAGACAGGATCATATTTAAAAACATCCATGTGCTTAAAAATATATATAATTAAATAAAAACACAAACATGTACATATTTCAATGTGAAGGCCTGCCACTGTTTCAAAGGACAGTAACAAAATTCATAGAAATGTGGGTTTTTAGATCACGGAAAGCCACAGTAGATCACATTAGGGGTGGGCAATATTATATCGTATACGATATATTGTGACACAGAAGTATCATGATATTAAAAATCCATATCGTGATAATAGGGCTGTTCTGTCTTAAAAGTAGTCTATTATTTACTGTGAAGCTTTAGGTGTATTTATTGTATAATTGTTTTAGTTTGCAGTTTATATGCATGCACTAAATATTCTGCAATATTATTTGCTGCATTACATTATTTTATGCTATATTATTTATTTTGCCACATTATGACTATTCTGTTATACTATTATACTATATTCCTGAAAGCAATTTATTTTTTTTTGTTTTCCTATATCGGCAAGTATATCGTTAACGCAAAAATACCCTGAAATATCATGATATTATTTTAGAGACATATCGCCCACCCCTAGATCACATATGAGAAAAGTTTATGCAGAAAAAAAATCAGCCAGTCGTTTTGTTAACCAACAAATGCTAAGGCTTAGTTAGCTCAGCTACTGTTACTATCCTAGCCCTGTACAGCTCTTTCTTCTTTTAGCTAAAAAACAGCCAATTTGGTAAAAAGTTAGCAAACTAAACAAACCAAAACCAAGCGTGATCAGGTTTATGCCTAACCTGCTCCAAACACTGCCAAACCTGGCTGCTGGGTCTGTTAGCATCGCAGCTTTAATCCTGCCAAGCCCAACTGTTAGCATCACTGCCTGCTGGGTCTTTTAGCATCGTGACTAAGCCACTTCAAACTACCTTACTAAGTCTGGCTGTCACTCTGCAATCACACTGGCAAGGCGACAAGTTATTTGTATATTTTCTGGGTGCTAACAGCTAACCCACTTCAACCATGCAGAGTCTGACTGCTGGGTCTGTTAGCATTGTGGCTCCAACCCTGCAGATCCCTGCTATTAACACCACAGCTAACCCAACGTCAGCTGTGCTGAGACCTGCTCTTAGTATTACAGTTGACCCATTTTAACCTTCAACCAAGCCTTGCTGTTACCCTGCTCATTGGCGTGACCGGTTAGCATGCTAGCAAGCCACCTATTGAGCTACCAAACTACTGTTTGTGCTAAAAAAAAATTAAAAATAACAAAAATAGAAAAAGAGCAAAACAGCAGTTATAAATGTCTCTGCTATGATCTGAACCACACCATGGGAAATGAATGACGTACGGTAGGAGTCAAAAGTTCACAGATATCGGCCCCCAGCGTCTGTGATTGGTCATAATTCATAATTCACTTTAACATTAAGTTGAGAAAACCTCAACTTCTTTTGAAGCTCTGTTGCTTGCTATGGCTACAAACCCTGCCAAGCCCAGCTATTAGCATCACAGCAAACCTACTTCAACCCAACAGATTCTGTTAGCTGGGTCTGTTAGCATTGTGGCTCCAACCTATAGACTTCCCATTATAAGAATCACATCACATCACAGCTAACCCTCTTCAATCTTACCAAATCTGGCTGATTACAACCTTATCTGTTTGCATCTCAGCTCCAATCCTGCCAAGCCTGGCTGTTACCATCACTGCTAACCCACTTTAATTACAAGATTCTAGTTCTTGCTACACAGTGCTAAAAACAAAGCTATGCTATGGCAACATGGCATCTGAGTGAGGAAGCAGAACGTTGTTATTGTATCCCCACTTTCGCTTAGTATATGTGAGCGAGGATTTTAAATCTGAGAGATATAAATAGGTGTGACCCTTTTAAACACAGTAAAGTTACAGTGCATTTGACCTACAGTGACCTGCAGGTGTGTACGGAGAAAGCAGAGTGGTGTGTTATCTACTGTTCGACCAATGGCAGAATAAAAGCTGTATCTATTGTGAAACCACCTGCACTCACACGAATAAAAATAGGTCAATAAAAACTGGTTCTCTTAATACACACACACACACACACACAAGCGTGCCTGTTTGTTGTGTGTAATCAGAATATTACTTACTTACTATACACACCAGTGAACTTGTAGCCCTGTAGCACAGCAGAGAGACACACTAACATACACAGACTTCAGATCAAACCAACTAGGCCCATTGTTTGCGGTGTGTGTGTGTGTGTGTGTGTGTGTGTGTGTGTGTGCGCGTGTGTGTGTCAGTCTAACAGCTTGGCAGCTCAGTTAGACCTGGCACACACATCAAATCACTTCATGGAGTCTCACCTGCCCGAACCGCAGGTAACAGAGATTACTACTACTGAGAAGCCTGTGCACTTCCACACAGTCCAGCCTGCCCCACTGATCTACAATCCATTACAATAGCAGCGTGTGGAAAGAACCTGACGCACAGTCTAAATCAGAGAAATCACATGGGTCAAGCACATGGAAATAACAGGGATTGTTTTACAAACCCACAGTGATTTACAAACCCACAGTAATTTAACGTTTTATTTTTATTTTCACTTCTTGCTTTTATCTATTATGAAAGAAGGATAATCAATATAAAATGTTTTAACGTTATAAAGCTATAAAGCATTTAAATTTATGACATTAAGCTGACGCTTTTATCCAGAGCAATTTACAAAAGTTATTCCTATTATTGCAGTGGGTCATTGTAGTGTTAGGGAGTCCACCAGGCCATAAAGTAGCTTAATTTCTAAAATTATTGCACTTAACTTTTCTTTAAGTTTAATCATTGCATGACCAAATTGCAAAACCAACATGTAATCAGCTGCCGGTGCCCCGAGAGAGCACAACTGGCCCTTGCTCTCTCTGAATGGGAAGATGGATACGGAAATGCTGCATCAGCAGCAGTTCAAAGAGAGGCGGAGTCTGACCTCACATGTATCGAAGAAGGTGTGTGCTAGTCTTCACCCTCCTTGTGTTGAGACATCAATAGTGATAATGGATATAGAGCTGAGTAGCAGATATTTTTGACTATATTATTGCGTACAAAATGGTATGGCACAGCCCTAGCCCAAAACCAGCAAAACGAGGGGGATTCTTGTACCCAGCCCATAATCCACAGTGCTTTAGTTTAGAGTTAAAGCCAGGAGAAAGAGTCCTGTTTTTCAAGACTGTTCCATTAAAGCTAATCCTCTGGCCTTGGCTAGCCTCTCCCACCCAGCGTCCACCCTCAGCCCTCGTCCACAACAGCTTAGCGCACTCGCTGGCAGATGTTGACAGTTTGGTTAAGAAAACGCGTAAGAAGATTATTCTGACTTTGCTAATTTAACACCTGCGCACCGAACACAGAGCAAACAGCCTGGACTTCCTGTCTGCTGAGATCAAAGCCGAGCGGCAGAGGAGAGATTAGAAGTGCTTTTTTTTTGGTTTATGCTTTCAGAAACTGTAAATGATGAAACTGGTGCTGATGTTGGTGTTGGAGTGGCTGAATTATCCATGGAGATGAAGCTTTAACAGTCAAAACTATAAAAAACAGGGGGAATCAACAGAAATTGGTTGAAACACTGAGTCTCTCTATCTCTAAAGAAGCGCTAATTGACTTTAGGGATTAAAATCAGTGTTAGCAAACAGTGGTAACCTACATTACCCCGGGATTATAATATCGTAATTAGGAATAGGACAGTGTCTAAGTCTTACTGTGATACAATATCAGCAATAAAGATGGCATTTCATTTCATCCAGAGCGACATACAAGAACGTTCCTGTTACAGAGTTAGAGGCCTACATAGTGTTGGGAGTCTTGCCCAAGGACTCTTATTGGTGTAGCACAGCATAGTCTCCCACATGATCACTGGCAAGTAGTGGTGTTATCCACTGAGCCACACCAACCAGTATGTGCATTTGTGTGTGTAAATCTACTGAACATGTTTAAATCTCACCTTTAGTATTTTGTACCATACTAGATTGCACAATACTTGACATTGTATTGTGATAGATTTTCTCATTATATCAAAATATGCTTCGTTACAATTCACCAAACTGTGTAAAAAAAAAAATAAAAATAAAAATAAAAAACTGTTTAATTGGATGATGTGTAAAAATCTAACGTAAATCACTGTAGTGTGCATTAAAAATAGTATATAAAAATAGCAACTCTTAGGAATATTGCCCAGCTCTACTTGTGTTTCAGACACTGGTGTGCTGTTAATTCAATTAAATGAGATGTTGTTCAAGGTGTTGTGCCAAATTATGATTTCCTGCCACTTTTCTGTTTATAAATAAGGGTTAATCTACAGTTACAGTAGACACAGCAATCACCAGCACCAGTTCTTTTTCCTTTTTTTTTATTGCTTAAATTTAATAAAATTTATTTTATTAAATAAAATAAAATCACTAGTAATGCCACAACAGAACCAACATATGTGAAGTCAGACTCTACCTCTTATCTAACTGCTGCTGATGCAGCATTGGCGAACAGCAAGGCAAATTGTGCTCTCTCAGTGCTCTGGCAGCTGATGGCAAGATCTTCTTCTATTGTTTAATAGGTAATGAAAGCCTGCTTTAGAAGCTTTTAAAATGCGGTCATAGATAAATGATCACAGATAAATCTGGATACAAATCTAGATATGCCAAAAATAGGATTATTATTTTGGCTGGCAGTCTGTACATGAGTCCACGACTGCAGGCAAGCGAGGTGCACGCCCCCACCGTGCATCTCTTTTCCCGCATAGAAAGTGTTCCAGCAGGTCTAACCAGTCTGGCCTGAGGTAAAAACCATCATATAAACACACTGGAGCCTCGAGCAAGCAGCGTGGCCTGAAACGGCTGCAGTTATGTAATAATCCACGTATTTCTCCATAGGGGCGTGAGTGCTGGAGAATGCTGGAGACGAGACGTGGAGATTTTGCTGTATTGTACACAGCAGCTCCCTCTGCAATCATCGCCCGAGACTCATTAGCGATTGTTTAACGTCACGATGTCCGCTTCCTGTCCTGCAGCTGATTGTGTGATTGGGTTTCCATCGTCTCTTTGTTCTGGACGATTTGACGGAGCTCGGCCGCACTTCCCCTCGCAGCTCCAGGCGACCCCTGGGATCACACAGCCGACGCCGTGACTCCTGAGCACCGGCCAGAACCAGCGGCTGCAGCAGTACACATACACTGGTGAAGAATCTGGACGTGGAGCTCGTCTGTACACACTTCTCCGTCCACCACCCCCTTCCATACACACACACACACACAGTTCCAGATCCACACCCTCACTGATGACCTAAACTCACAACCAGCTCATTACCGCCTGTTCTTTTCTAAAGCACTTGTGGATTTCCTGAACAAGCTTCGGACAAACATTTCTCAGCACTACTTACGGCTTCGTCCAGTACGGGGAAAGCTAGGACATATAGTACTTAGACCAGGACATATAGTAATTAGACCATGAGTCACTTGGCTCCTGTTTAACTTCCAGATTCCCAGGGTTAGGGTTAAGATGATGATGAATCAGGATAAAAGCATTAACAGTTTCCCAGCAAAGAGCACAGCTACAGAGAACCTGGCTATTAGGGATCCATGAATACACGTTAATATAAACCAAAAAATCAAGTCATTAAAAAGCAGACAAAACTTATATTGAACTGTACATGATTCCAATACGTTGGCCATGATGATGATGATGATGGTATCACGATCACAAGAATTTTCAACAATTCTTCAGAGCATCTGTGTTAAAGTTCACTAAATAATCAAATACCAAGAACTATAGATTTATTGATTTATTAATATTATTTGTGTACTGCACTACACAAAGTGCTTGGAACAAAAACACAATGGGAGATGGATAATGGGCTCACTCACACGATTAACATTTCACAAGGCCTGTTTCTCTAAAAGTACCCAAAGACAACAGATAACACATTTACTCAATAAATATTAGTACTTTCCACATTTAAACAACATTTGGACATTTAAATGGTTTTAAAAGCTCATGCTGTTTCTATTGTTTTTAGAGCTGAAGGACATCTAAGATATAATCATTGACTAATCGAAAAATAATAATTATCAGACGTGTCCACTACCAAAGTAATCATTAGTTGCAGCTCTAGTTTAGTGTATGATTAGCATTAGGGAGTTTAGAGTGCCTATGTTTCACATTTAATACCACTTACTGATAAATGTATCACAAATAAAAGCAATACTAGCCCTGTATAGCTGATACCTTTACAGACAGTTTGTGAAGAGGTAGTAAACTGAGCAATAATAGTGATATAGAGTAGTAGTGATAAGAGCATTATTAGTGATGCTGAATGCTTTATTTACTTCTATTTATGTAAAATTAGGATTACCAGATTGCAACAGTTGTTTGCAGCCAAAACATGTTTCAAACATGTGGGCCTGCCACTGCTGCTGAAAACATGTTAGATGAAACATTGTCTGGGAGGCATGTTACTGTCTAGGGATGCTACAGTTGTCTGAATGAAGAGTCAAGGCAGAAATCTCATCTAAATTTAAATGCAAGAGACACCGAACATACAGCTCTGAAAAAAAGAGATAACTTAAATAAAAATGCAGTTTCTTCGATTTTACCAAATTAAAAATCTCTGGAATATAATCAAGAGGAAGATGGATGATCACAAGCCATCAAACCACCAAACTGAACTGCTTGAATTTTTGCACCAGGAGTGAGTAGCATAAAGTTATCCAAAAGCAGTGTGTAAGACTGGTGGAGGAGAACATGCCAAGATGTGATTAAAAACCAGGGTTACTTAATCAAATATTAATTTCTGAACTCTTTATGAACTTTATGAATATGAACTTGTTTTCTTTGCATTATCTGAGGTCTGAAAGGTCTGCATCTTTTTTGTTATTTCAGCCATTTCTTAATTTGGGAGAAATGTTGTTCGTAGTTTATAGAATAAAACAACAATGTTCATTTTACTCAAACATACCTATAAACAGCAAAATCAGAGAAACTGATACAGGAACTGAAGTGGTCTCTATTTTTTGTTTTCCAGAGCTGTATATACCACAGGTCAGAGAATACTCAATTATATACATATCAATTCTTTTCTTAGAGGGTTAATAGCAGAAATTGCAGGCTAAACGACAGCATCGCTATATCAAAGAATATTGCCTAATTAATACCCCAGAGATTTTGTTTTTACTTTGAATGGTAATTTAGTGATCTTTCTCACTTAGGGGGGCCGGAAGAAACCAGGTCATTGATTATCCCTGGGTTAATCGACTCTCTTGGGGGTTAAACGCCAGCATTCGTCTCTGCATTTTAATGATTACTGAATATATTAGAGGATTTTATTACTTCAAGGTACCGTCTAATTACAGCTAATTACAGATAGAATTTAGCCAGTGAAGTATGTTACCTCTGTGATCCTCCTTACTCCACACAGGGTGCCGAAAACAACCTGAGACGGACTGTAATCCTCGGTTTAAGCAACTCTACTGGAGGTTAAATGCTGTTAAGCCATGGGTTGATTACTTACTACCTTACTGTACTGCAGACCACGACTGAGTGCAGGTCTTCCTTCATTCTTCAATAAACTTGTCTTGCTTTGTGTTTGATATTGAAAATAAACCTATGAATACTAAATTACAATGAAACTAGAAGAACGTTAGTATTTTTAAATATTTAAATATTATCTATTTGTGTTTTTTGGGATTTCTGTACAAAATACTGAAGCTAACATATCTAATTGTTCATTGTTTCTTTAAGAAAGGCATATCTAATATCTGAGAGAGCTTAGAGCACAGAGTATTTTAGAAACTTCATGCACAGAAAGCATATGGCATATTGTCATAAAAACATCTTATTGGGAATGGGAAGATATAATATGTTTCTTTTAGATATGTCATGGAAAATAATAAAGAATGGATTTTTTTTCTTTTGTATCAGACATATGAGCATACGGTTTTGACTACTCAAAATTACATTAAATATATGTGGTCCTGGTAATGTGACTCAGAATGACTTCATCGATCTGTAGATCTGAAATTATTACTAGTTAACAGCTTCCCACACACCCCATACTCCTGTCTGAGAATCTCAGTAATGACATTTCTTAAAATTGACAGCCTATAACTAACACAGTTCAGCAATATGAATATCAGCAAAAGTGGATCTGAGGTGATCATGGTACTCACACTGTGGTACATGTACCATTGGTGGTACGTGAAGCCAAGGTGGTACACCACCAAATAAACATTTCTAATGTATCAAAAAGTAAAGATTATACGAGCAAATGCTGTGGATACCAGTGGATGTCCAAATCTATTTGTCTTTTAAGAATTTGCTTGGTTTCATTGGAGACAATGACATGTCACTGTCGGATAAAAACAAATTTCTCCAACAGTCATTATGCAGCATTTCTATTGGAATTTGGGGTATACATTTCAATAGCATTAATTTATTGGGTTTCATGCGGACATTGGTATATTCAATAGCTTTATTACACATTACACAAACGCATTTTTTATCCATATTGTTCACCCCTAGTTTGCTTGCATATGTTCCTGTTGATGACTTTTATGTGGTACATTGACTTTTTTTGTAGGACTGTCAACATTAAAGGGTTAACACACGATTAATTTTGAAGTAGTAACTACATGTAATTATTTTTACGCAAATTAATGACACAACCAACACGGACAACACAATGACAGATTTCCAGCACCGATTCAGAGCTTTGGAGCAAGTGCAACACAAAGCACATGGAGCAGATAGGACAATTGGACTCGCTCTAGCGCTTTTCCACTTGCTTATTTATTGTGTGCAATACCAAATCTCACCACTTCTTGAGATTTTTATACACAGCAAATTAAGTTCTAATTCAGAAATCCTCACAACCAAGCTGACTGAAATGTTCACACCCAGGCTGAAAACTAATTATATGAATCACCAAATTGCATTTTACATTTCTTTACATTTAAAAATCCACTATAAAAAAGCGCGATTAATCACAGTTAATCACAGAATATTGTTGTGATTAATCTGATTACATTTTTTAATCAATTGACACCACTAAATATTAGTTTAATCATATGGTGTAGACTATTCATGAGAACCACTGTTACATTATACACAATAGATGAACACAGCCTAACAACTTTAGGGTCCCCTCCTACTTTCTACCAGCCAGCGTACAACATACAACATGCGTTGCTAAAAGAAAGACGCCCATAGAAGGCTTTTCTACTTACATTCTAACTTAAATTTAACTCTAATTCTAATTCTACACAGATATAGAGGTAATTTTGCTGTGTCAGAATTTGGGATTATGGCTCCAGCAGCCCCCTCTCCCTCTCTCTGCTAAAGCAATGTGGGCAACACCCAGGCTAAAAACAGGGACTCTTCCAGGGGCTTCATTGTCCTTAACCTGAGGAAAAGTCGTGACAAAATCACAGTCCTATAATAAACAGCTTATCACGACTTAAACTGGCCGTCTTTATCATCTGAATCGGAAACGCAAAGCTGAGAAAAATAGTTTAGATTAGCTGAATTACGGCTGTGATTAGCCTGCCGCTGTCCTTAGCATGGGAGAGCTACACAGCTAACTTACAGAGTGAATGGAGGTGTATAATGAGGTGGCTAGCTAACGTTTAGAGACACGTTATCATTGTTTTAAGCGTTTAAAAATCTGCAAAACCTCATTAAAACACAAGCAGTAACATTTAAAACATCTAAATTAATAGTTTTCACCTCGTATACGCATTGTTTCAGCACCTGACAACCCTAAACTGCCACGACTACTAACCTAGTTAACGTTAGCTAGCTAAGGTTAATAAACTAGTTAGCTTAGCTAAGCTAACTAACTAACAAGCTAATAAGCTAACCAACACACACGAGAGGCTGTAGTTAGCTAACATTAACTATTTGAGTGAATTACTGCTTTTTAATCATAAGTTATCAGCTTTAAAATGACTTAGAAATTAATACATAAAAAGGTATAGTTACATCCTCAAATCACTAAATTAAAACAATACATCAGGACAAATTGGTCTTACCACCTTAAACAACTATGTGTGATTCCTTACGCCACCTTAAAATATATGTAACTCCTAATAGCCAACTAACTAAACAAATAAAATAAATTTTATTTAAATAAGATAAATATAAAACATAAAATAAATATTTATATATTTTTTTGTAAAATAATAAATAAATAAATGTTTTTTTAAAAAGTAGTTACGTACTCTCAAATTAAAAGTATATAAATAAATGCAAAAATAAATCAAATCAAATACATATATTTTTAAATAGTTCTTGCTATATGTTATCAAACCACAAAAATAAATATCAGGAGTTTATCAGGATAAACAATATTAAAAAGTAACCCATTTTTTTAAATATGTAACTATATATTTTATATAAGTAAAAGCTATATGCCCTCAAATCACAAAAAAATGAAATAAAATAAAAAAAATCAGGAAAATTATTATTGAACAAAACAACTTTCGCCACGTTAAACTATAGGTGAAAAATAGAAATGTATAATAAAAAAAAAAAAAAAAATATATATATATATATATATATATATATATATATATATATATATATATATTAAATGTAGCTACGTGAGCTTAAATCGCGCAAATAAATATTAGAAAAAATATTGTATACCAAAAAAAAAAAAAAAAAAAAAAAAGTGGGTCTCCTCCCCACTTTCGCCACGTTAACAAACATACATATGTTTTTAAAGTAGCTATATTCCTTCTAATCACAAAAAATATTAGAAAAAAAAATTCCCCACTAATAAAAAATTGGGTCTCCTCCCCAGGGTGTGAAGCCCAGAGATAGCAGCTAACACCAGATTCAGCGTCTTCCTATCATCTGTTTAGAGCCACGAGTCATTTGTTTTTAGCTAATTGTAGCTGAACACAGTTTAAATATTTATGAAAGTTGATAAATGTTGCAGTAAGCAGTGAGTTTCTTTGTGTAAACACGTTTTAAGCGTGTGTTTATTGGATAGTTAGTGAATAAGGGAGGCTTGGCTGTAGCTGTGGAGGTAAAGCAGGAGAGCAGACCGACCAGCAGCACCTTGTTTAAACCTGAGCCGTTTATAGATACAAAGATACCTAGAGCTCACAAAAGGGCAGAAAGCAGCCGGAATGAATCATATCTTACCCACAAATCCGTTCCCCAACTCATGTTTCTCCCCCGCGCTGAAGAAAATAAGCTCCAATCCCGAGACCGTCTCTTCTGCTCTCAGCTCTCCGCCTGCGTCTCGCCGTCTGTCCGCCGCCGCCGCCGCCTGTAAGCTCCCCCTCCGTGAAGCAGCAGCAGCAGCCCTACAACTTCTCTATCCCCCCTATACACACTCTCTCTCTCTCTCACACACACACACACATACTCAAAAAAAAAATTCAGCATGTGGGTAAATTAGCCCAATGCTTCCCCCAGGTGTTCACAGTGTGTAAATTCAGGGATTGACTCTGTTTTAGTCAAGTCAAAGTCAGTAAGGATTTTAGTGAGGATTACACCAAAATGTTGTATCACCATCATTCCAGGAATCACACCTTCACAGTGTTTTCCCACAAAATCTTACAGCACCTCATGCTTCCCTCTGCTGACAACTTTTATGGAGATGCAGATTTCATTTTCCAGCAGGATTTGGCACACTGCCCACACTGCCAAACATACCAATTGGTCTTATACTGTATAATATTCTAATTTTCTGAGATACTAACTTTTAGGTTTTTGCGTTACCTTACCTTAAACCTTAAAATATTTAGTCATGTGCCCACAAAAAAAAAATTGAATTTTTTGAAGGGTATAGTAATGAGTAAGCAAAGTATAGTATAGTAAAGTATAGTATAGTCTAACCAATCAGATTTATGATTTTCACTACAGGGGCGGGGCCATGGCTGTCTAACCTCTTATCAAGTCAAGACAGAGAATATGTATTTCTTGCAATATTTATCTATATGTAGGTCGGCAGGGGTTGCAGAAGGGGTACCCACTATATTAACTGCATATATAATAATTGTATTTAAGAATCTCATGTTATTATAAAGCAAGTTAGACATGCAGTTCTTTCAATATTGTCCTGGGTTCTTTTGTGACCTCCTGGATGAGTTGTTTATGCCCTTTTGGAGTAATTTTGGTAGGCCAGTCACTCCTGGTAAGGTTCACCAGTGTTTCATGTTTTTTCTCCATTAGTGAATAATAGTAAATCACTGTGGTTCTCTGGAGTCTCAAAGCTTTAGAAATTACTTTAACTTTCTTCATAACGTGATGCTTTTTGAGTTTTTTTTATCTGCTTCATGTTGTCGGAGAGGTTCTAAATTTCTTGATTCTACAGGTTTGGATACTTTTTTCCCTTAATAAATGAAATCATAATTTAAAAAGTGTATTTTATATTTACTCAGGTTTGTCTGATCTGATAAATGTAATTATGACACAAAATGCAAAAACACAAGACAACTCATATGGCTTTTTCTTTTTTTTGAAAGATAAATACTTTTTTACTGTTTACTACATAATTCCATATGTGTGCCTTAATTGTTTTCATGTATTTAATATTAATCTACAGTGTAGAAAATACATTAAATAAAGAAGTAAAGAATAACACTTAATGAAAAGAGGTGTCCAAACTTTCGACTTTTGGTACTGTATATGAAAAAATAAAGGTACACCACACCAGAATCAGTTTCAACCCATTTTAATTATTTACATCAAGTGTAACACTGAGGGAGCACTTCACAGTAATATACTATTAAAAGTGAGCTTTAAATTAGAATCACACAAAATATACTTTTTACATAACAGAAAAATACTGTTAATTTGTCGACCTCTGCCTCTTATCTTTTTTTTCTTAAATCCCTGTTAAAATTCACATATTCAAAAATTAAGAGTGTTCCGCTTGTCATTGCACTTGTAGGACTGCAGAGGTGGCCTTTGGTATATAAAATCTACATTTATATAAAATAAAACAAAACAAAATACAAACAGAAAAAAAAATCACCATACAAAAGACAATCTTCAAGAACTTGTGATTTCCAGGATTCAATATAAAAAAAACGCATAAATTAAAAAAGAAAAATAAATTAAAAGAAATAAAAAATCAGTGTCAAAAAAATGCAGAATGAAATCTGGCACTGAAATGAAGTGTTGGATTATATACTGTATGGATTGATGAACATGTGTAATAACAGACTGGAATAATATGGCTTTAAATGCAGAGAAGTGACGAGAGAAGAGATGGTGTTTGAGTTGTTTTTTCACTGAAATTAGATATTAATTACTAATATTCTCTTTTTCTCTGCAGCTCATAAACATACTCATACATATACAGATCAGCCATAACATTAATACCACTTTTTTTCTTTTTTTTTTCCAGCTCCACTAAGCATATGTATACAGTAGGGCACTTTGTAGTTGTATAATAATTATAGACTGTAGGTTCTGTATCTGTTTCTCTGTATATTTTATTATTATCCTCCTCCTTTTACCCTGTTCTTCAATACTCAGAACCCCACAGGAGAGAAAACCACCACAGATCAGATATATTATTATTATTTGGGTGGTGAATCATTTATTCTCAGCACTGCAGTGATTAGCAGTGATTAGCATGGTGGTGGTGTATGAGGTGTTTGTGTTGTGCTGGTACAGTGAATGAATCAGATACTGCAGCAGTGCTGCTGGAGTTCTTAAACACCTCAGTGCATACCTGTTAAGTCTCCCGTTTTTGGCTGGGAAACTACAGAATTTTACCCCTCTTTCCTGCCATCCCCCCGTATTAGTACGATATTAGTTTACCGTAAATTTTCCGTATTATATGATATCTTGTAGGGCTGCACGATACTGGAAACATTTTACATTGCAAATGTTCTTTTTTTAACGATATATATCGCAATACTTAACAATGCAGGGCCCATGACTAAACCAGCCCCGCCCCCACCTGGACAATCAAGAGTCGAGTCAGCACCGATCTCTCAAAACCCGAGGAAAACAGCAAAACCGTAATCAGCCCTTTAATCAGGCATTTAAATGGCTTTTTAAAAGGTAATCAAGAGTGTTTGTTTTTCTGGGATTAAAAGTGTGAATTCAGCTGTAAGTGGAAATATCTGCGCTGCAAAACTGTGCTGGACTCTGCTGGACGTTTGCAAGCACGTGCCCAACCATGTAGATGGAGGCCATGCGGTTACCTCGTGTTTACTCCTGCCCTGCCCTCGCAATCCACCTCCCCCTCGCGCTTCTCAGGCAGCAGCAGCCTGTCACTCACACAGACACAGAGACAGCACTGTGTATCTACTTCTTGTGTCAAGAATCAAAACATTGCAACATGACGTGTTTGATTTAATTGCCTTAAGTGACATCACACGTCCTGCGATGTGATTATTGGGCATGCGCACATCACAATGACTATACTTAAATGATATATCGTGCAGCCCTAATTTCTTAGTTCTTAGTTCAGCGAAAAACAGTATATAATTCAGCCTGTAGCCGCTCTGTGGTGGGTTTCTCTCCTGTGGGGTTCAGAGTGTTGAATAACAGGCTGAAGAAAGAAGGATAATGATAAAGAAACAGATACAGAACTACATTATTATATTACAAACTACAACATGTCCCACTGTATATGATCAGTAGACACAAGGAGTATAAATGTTATGATTGATCTGTAATTATGATACTTAATAAAAACTAAAAACGTACACTCAAATGGTAATGCTAACATGGTATTACGTATCATTTATGGAAAATTTTAACCAGTCAAATTAAACGGGGGCACTATAAGCAATAAGCAATGGCTCAACTGGTGTAAAAATGCTCATTATATAAACAAAATCATGCAAAAACAGGATAAGCCCATTTACGCTTTTTAAACCTCTCTCCACCATAGCTATTTATACCACTGTAAATACAGTACTTTAAATCTGCTGTTTTATACATCAGGACCTCTGTTTATGTTCATACCTTTTATATTTAGATACATCACTTCTACACTTCTCTATGTAATGAAAATCCATCAGTGAGGTAATGAGGTGAACCCCATCATCAGCTTACAAACAATCCATATTTTATCAGATACAGGTCAAACATTGCACATCTTTCTGTTCAGTTTAAGTTGGACTAGGAATGCACTGAATATTTGGCAACCAAATGGCAGTTTGGTTTGGCCAAGAAAAAAAAAAAAAAATATTACAACCAAGTGTGGGCTGTTAAAAATCTTCAGTGTTGAATAAATATGTTTAAATTGTAGTTTAGTAATAGATTTTCTTTATAAAGCAAAACATATGTTTAAGCGAATTATTTTTACAATGGTGAAAACAGTGGCAAAATGACAGAAAAACGCTTTTTTTTCATTCAAATTTTGTTCCAACTTTGGCTAGATGTTTCATTTTGTTCCGCATTCCGACTTTGACCAGATGTTTTTTTTTTTTTTCTGTATCATTTTTTTTTTCCAAACAAAAGTTTAGTTTTGTTCTGCATTTTGGCCAGATGTTTCATTTTGTTCGGTATTCAGACGTTGGCCAGATGTTTAACTTTCTTCCATATTTGAACCATGGCGAGATGTTGCATTTTGTTCAGCATGGGTCTTTAAGCAAATGTTTAGTTTCGTTTGATATTCAGATGTTGGCCAAATGTTTAATTTTGTTTGGTAATCAGACATTAGCCAGATGATTGGTTTTGTTCCATATTCAGACGTTGGCCAGATGCTTTACTAAGTTTTGCATTCAGACATTGGCTAGATGTTTTATTTTGTTCAGCATTCAGTCTTTCACCAGACGTTTTATTTTGTTCAGTGTTTGGTCTTTAACCAAATGTTTAGTTTTGTTTGATATTCTGACGGTGGCCAGATGCTTTGTTTAGTTTTGCATTCAGACATCGGCTAGATGTTTCATTTTGTTCAGCATTCAGTTTTTCACCAGATGTTTCATTTTGTTCAGTGTTTGAACAAAATGTTTCGTTTTGTATTCATATTTTGGCCAGATGTTTCACTTTCTTCCATATTTGGACCATGGCAAATGTTGCATTTTGTTCAGCATGGGTCTTTAAGCAAATGTTTAGTTTCATTTGATATTCAGATGTTGGCCAGATGTTAAATTTTGTTCTGTATTCAGACTTTGACCAGAGGTTTTATTTTTTTCTGTCTTTTTTTTTTTTTTACACAAAAGTTTAGTTTTGTTCTGCATTTTGGCCAGATGTTTCATTTTGTTCTGTATCAGTCTTTAACCAAATGTTTAGTTTTGTTTGGTATTCAGACTTTAGGTAGATGTCTAATTTTGTTTGCTATCAGTCTTTAACAAAATGTTTAGTTTTGTATTCATGTTTTGGACAGATGTTTCACTTTCTTCTATACTCGGACTTTGGCCAGATGTTTAATTTTGTTCTGTATGGGTTTTTTAAAGAAAATGTTTAGTTTTATTTGGTATTCAGACATTAGCCACATACTTTATTTTGTTTGGTATTCAGACTTTGGCCAGATGTTTCACTTTGTTACATATTAGGACCTTGGCCAGATGTTGCATTTTTTTTATCTGTCTTTAAAAATGTTTAGTTTTGTTTGGTGTTCAGATGTTGGTCAGGTGTTTAATTTTGTCCCAATTTTTTTTAAGCATTCATTCTTCTGCAAAACGATTCATTTTGTTCTGTATTCAGTCTTTGGCCAGATGTTTCATTTTGTTTGATATTTGATCTGCAGCCCAGCGGTTAATTTTGTTTAGTTTTTGGTTTTCCGCCAAATGATTCATTTTGTTCTATATCTACATTCGTTCTTTGCGTAAATTATTAATTTTGTCTGGTCTAATGCCGAGTGTTCCATCGTCCAAAAATGTTCATTTCAGTGCATCCCTAAATTACCCAATGACTTAAACGTTACTTTAGATCTGACAAAATAACCCCCTCCCCCTTCTGCATCATTACTGACACAATACATTTTTTTAAACATTTTTGTAATTTAACCATGAAATCTTTCACAGAAGGCACTGTGACATCTTGGGGGGAAAAATGGTAATATGGCAAAAAAAAAAAAAAAAAAAAAAAAACAGCTGATCCAATCTTAACCTGGGCTTTAAAACTGACGAAAGCCCAAACTGCTCCACAGTAACGTGATATAAATGTTGTAAAAATGAGCATTTTGTTCTGCTACAGAGGATCTGAAACTCAGAGATGAACCATAAAGACACAAGAACACATTTCCATATTTTCCACATTACATCCCATAGAGGAGTTAAAGCAAGGCCATCAACATCTACGCTTTAACTCGGCATCCAGTGTAAAAGTACATCAAAATCATCATGTGAACAATATTGCCGTATTTAAACAAACATTATTCTATACTGTGTGAGACGAGGAGATCCAGAGAGAGGAGCAGAGAGGAAATGCACCCTGTTTAGAGAATTACTGTCCTTTAAATAACGTGGAGTATTAGAATAGTATTAATGCATTTAGAAAGAGAAATGGTGGAAGTGAAGCAGAGGAGGTTTTTTTTTGTCTTTATCTAAACGATACATTCTTTCTGTAAATGCTCTTGTTCTGATGGGAACCATCCGGGTCCGTCCCAACTGCGTACTAATTACTAACACTGTGTAAAGTGATTTTGAATAATAAAAAATGCAGTAAATAAGTCTGAATAATTCATACTGAACAGTAATATGCTCAGTTGGCACTTTTGCTGGGAATTATTCATTCTAAAATGGCACAAAAATGCTAAATATTTTTTTTTTATACAAAACAGTGGTGCTGTTAATGATGCAATTAAAAATACAACTATCTGGGATATTAAAAATGTTTAGTCATCTTTTATTTTAAGTATTTTAATTAATAGTTTTGTAACTGCCTGTTGGGTGTTTAGCCTTCAGATTAATGTTTTTTTCATTCAATTGTATGCCTGTTAATACAGGTGCATCTTTGAATATCAAATTTGAATATCATTAAAAAGTTACTTTATTTCAGTAATTCAGTTCAAAATGTGAAACTCATATATTATACAGATATATTAAACACAGAGTGATCTATTTATCTATCTATCAGTGATGGTTTGGAGAGTCATGTCTGTCATCTGCTGGTGTTGATCCACTGTGTTTTATTATCAAGTCTAAAGTCAGTGCAGTTTTGTTTTCCCACAAAATCTTTCAGCACTTCATGCTTCTTCCCTCTGCTACTGACAACTTTTATAGAGATGTGGATTTCATTTTCCAGCAGGACTTGGCACACTACCCACACTGCCAATGTTAACAATCGGTCTTATATAATACTATAATTTTCCCAGATACTGACTTTTGGGTTTTTGCGTTACCGTACCTTAAATCTTAAAATATTAAGTCATGTGCCCTAACAAACACACAAATATATATATATATACTAAAAAAATTATCTCATGTTATTATTACGCAAGTGAGACATGCAGTTCATTTGATGTATTCTAATTTTCTGAGACACTGATTTTTGGGTTTTTATTGGCTGTAAACCATAGTCAACAATAACAGAAATAAAAGCTTAAAATAGATCAATCTATGTGTAATACATCTATATAATATATGAGTTTCATATTTTAAAATAAATTACTGAGATTTTCACACTGAAACAATGTCAGAATAAAAAAATTGGCAGATAATAATAACGATAGTGTGCAAGAGAATGTCCATTATGTTAGCATACTAACGCTTCATTACAAGTGGGATTTGCCGAAATGTGCTTAAAGGGTTTTTTTTTTTTTTTTGACGTTTTTCCACATCGCCACATAGCTTGTGTATCTTAAGTACATACTTTATTTTGTTTTGTATTGTATTTAATTGTGTACTAACCTGACAAACCACGCCCTATTAAGATTAGTATATACAAAGTAAATACTGTATAGTATTAGTGTTTAATGCGCAATTGGGACGCAGCCTCTTGGTTTTCATTTCATCGTCATCATCATCATCATCATCATCATCATTATTATTCCTGACATTTCCTGCTAGAAACAAAACATCCAATAACCCAATACACCACTGGAAAACTGCAGTGTCTACACCAACTCAACCTCCAATGCTCTTTTGCGTGGACAAGGAAACAAATGCACAATTATATCTACAACAACATAAAAAAAAAAATCATGTGCTTTTGATTAAAAAAATAATTTAAAATTCAAGTTTACATAAGAAAACATAAAAAAAAAAATAAAAAATAAAATGTAGAAATGAATGTGCTATAGAGATGGCAGTTTGCAATATTGTGTTAATCTAGCAGTATTGCAGTATTGTGTGTTGCGTGTTATTCTGCAGTGTGTGTCCAGTCACAGTGGGAATACACAGTGTTTGTAATTGTGGCTGCGTTCCATCTGGACAAACACGAATCTGTGAATAAAAATAAGCCCAGGCCTCGCTGACCCAACATTCACCAACGAACACCAGCAAAAACCAGACAAATTCAGGCAAATTCAGATGCTGTTATTAAGGGCTGAATCCAGTATACGTATATCTGGGAATACAAGTAAAACTACAGATCATATTTACTTTACTTTATTTTTCGGACTATAATCCACACTTAAAATCCTTTAATTTTCCCCAAAATCGACAGTGCGCTTTATAATCTGGTGCTTCTTATGTATGAATTCTACCAGTCAGGTATTAAGGAGCAGTAAAGCCACTCTTTACACTGAAGTACTGCATTATAAGGGTGAGTTTTCAGTGAAGTTTCTCCAGCACTAAGGCTAGGTGCAGCAGCATTAGCATTAGCCGCTAACCGAAGCGCTAGCTCTTTCACTTTTTCCATTTAAAAGTGAGAATATAGGACCATAGTCTGCGTATTTGCCATGTTAAAACAAGCTAGCTGATAGTGCCCTGGGTTACCGGAGAACTCAGGGTTATCTTCCAGCGCATTTATGTTCCCCCAGTGCTACGGTTAGCAGCTAATGCTAATGCTGCTGGACCCAGTCTTAGTGCTGAAGAAACTTCACTGATAACTTACCCTTAGACAAAATTACTGTAAATAAACGGAAGCATTTTAGTCACCCAAATAAACAGTTTTCAAAAGAGAAATCTGTGTAGATTAACATCCAGCACTCGTTTGACTTTGAAAGAAAATGTTTTTTCAAGAATTACAGTTTTGATTACTTAGAAGGGTAATATGGCGACACCCTTGCTCACTTTGATGTTGGCATCCTTTCTAGTGTAGCTTAATGAGCCTTAAAATTTGGTGTGTCTTATAGTCCGAAAAATACAGTAATTTTCTTGGCAATTTTTGCCATAATTACGGTATTTAAGGGTGGATGATCTGGCCAAAATTAATGTCACAAAATATTTCTTAATTTCAGCCCATATAATAAAATTCTGTTCGCAGAATACTTAAAAACTGCCAATAAAAGATAATAAAAGCCTGTATTTGCCAACTTTCAATGCCAGGTGCCCGGTAATGGACGTCAATTAGTGACTAATGCTGTGAAAAAGGTACTACAACGAACTAATAAAAATGTGATTATTTGCTGAAATGCAGTAATAAAGAGCACTGTCACTATAATGCCTCCTCCTCTATTCTCCCCATTCACAGTTTGTTTGGCGTATTGAGTGAAGTATCTGTACAGAAGTTGTGCCTATTGAACAATGTCTGGTCAGTGTTCCCACACATCTAGAATGATTAGGTTTCTGAAATTCTTCTTAAATTCTCCACTAAAAGCCTGAAAAGTCGGCCATTATAGGACATGTGGTCACTTCATTTGTCTAATATATCAGGATTATATCGGGAAAGGGCCAAGCCTCATAAAACTATAGTGTAAATACACCCAAGATGCATTTAAAACTGATAAAAATCCAAACAATCAAACCACTTCAGGATGTGGTCTGAGACGCATTTGAAACAGATACCAATTGGATCAATCAAACTACTTTAGGAGGTGGTCTGAGACAGACTTAAAACAGATAGGTGGTCTGAGAGGCATTTAAAACATACAAATCCAGTCAGTCAAACCGCTTCAGGAGATGCTCTGAGACGCATTTAAAACAGATACAAATCCTGTCAATCAAACCCCTTCAGAAGGTTGTCTGAGACGCACTTAAAACTGATATAAATCTGATCAATCAATCCACTTCAGGAGGTGGTCTAAGACGCATTTAAAACGGATACAAATCCGACAATTCAAACCACTTTAAAAGGTGGTCTGAGACACATTTAAAACAGATAATAATTTGATCAATCAAACCACTCCAGGAGGTGGTCTGAGACAGACTTAAAACAGATAGGTGGTCTGAGATGCATTTAAACATACAAATCCAGTCAGTCAAACAACTTCAGGAGATGGTCTGAGACACATTTAAAACAGATAATAATTTTATCAATCAAACCACTCCAGGAGGTGGTCTGAGACAGACTTAAAACAGATAGGTGGTCTGAGATGCATTTAAACCATACAAATCCATTCAGTCAAACCGCTTTAGGAGATGGTCTGAGACACATTTAAAACAGATTCAAATCTGATAACACAAACGGATGTGTATGTCTCAGACCACCTTCTATTCCTCAAACCACTTCAAAAGGTGGTCTGAGAAGCACTTAAAACAGATACAAATCTGTTCAATCAAACCACTTCAAAAGGTGGTCTGAGACTGAGTATTTATAGCAGATATAAATCCAATCAATCAGTACTGTGATTGTAAAGGGTTATAAAAAAGTGTTTAATGCAGAATGTGTCTTTTATAAATGACTTCATGGCTCAAATGTGTTTCAGATCACCTTTTTTCATCTGTTTCAGGTGCGTCTACACCTTTACATTTATATCTGATCTGATTGGGTCTCTAATCCAGATTTAATCGTGTTAATCAAGACATGAAGTAACGAGTTGTAATTGGCCATTCTACCTTAAGGCTTTTTTTTTTTATTTAATTAAGAACGAATGCAGAAACCTTTTGAGCATTGGTAAATGGCACTGTTCCAGTTCTTGAATGAGTGCTAAAACATCTGTACACGGCTCTGTGGAATCAATGGTGAAATTAATAGTGACTGAGGGCTTGGCGCATGCAAAATCTTTTTTTTATTTATATATATATTTTTTTATTTGTTAACCGAGTGGTGGGTGCATTCAGTTGTGGTGCCTGATCTACTTCTACTGAGTGGATCTGTCTGTTTATTATCTGTATATTTTGGTCCACACATTGGGACAATATCTAGTTTTTTTATTGTGAGCAAATGGCTTTTTTAAGTGTGTTAAGAAAACTTGAGAAAATGTAGGCACTATTTTTTTTTTGTTTGTTTTGTTTCAATTAGTTGTTACTCTTTAATTTTAATTCATTTTAATTAATTTACGCAAAGCAAGTAGCTAAACCTGGGCAAAAGAGGTACTGGGTATTGTACTGTACTCTGTATACTGTAATAAAAAGCTTACGTAGAAGTGTAAAACTGTTCCCAACTGTTCCCAACTGGCGATTTCGATGAGAAATGAGAAATTAAACTGTAAACAAAGAGAGGGAGAGAGAAAGAGAGAGAGAAAGAGACCGTTTGTAGTGATTTTACTGAGGTACTTCTTAGAGAATATTTCTCTGTCGCCAATCTATTGAACGAAACAACACTTTAAAATAAAATTAAAATAAAAAATAACCTTGGAAAAGTCTTTTAGGGGCAGGTTTTACGGGAAAAGGATGGAGGTGCGAACCCACCAGCTACCTTTGCACCACATCGCTGATCTCTTTAATACAAGAGTGCAAGTTGTCCAGGGCAGGGCTTGTTCCAGCTCCACCCACACCTCCCCCTCCTCCTCCTCCTGATGCTCCTCCTCCCCCAGCGGTAGAAGAAGCCCGCAATTCCTGTAGACTCAGTTCCAGCTTGCCCACGGCCTCTCGGAAGGCGAACTTATTCCGCGTCTGCGGGATGCAGTCTACGTAGCCCGAGCAATAGTCGAGCAACTGGTGACCAGCGTCCAAGACCTGACTGCTGGTTGAGGGTTCGGCGCTGCTGTGGAGAGCGTTGCTCAGGCCCTCGGCGCACTCCAGCAGAGCCTCCTTGCTGATTTTCTCCAAGGGTACACGCTCCGTCTGCTGCCGAGTCCGTCTGAGCGTCAGCTTGGAGGAGGAGGACGTGGGGATTGAACCTCCGGAGGCACCGTTGGCCATCTTGGTCGAGGTGGTTGTGCTGCCGGATCCAGTTGAGGCAGAGAGCACTGGAGGCACTTGCGGTGGTGGGATGCACGGTCGTGCTCCTCCCATCCCTCTCCCGGACCTTTTGACGGCATCTCCGTTCACTTCCAGACCACTACCGGCTTCTTCGGCTCCATCCGCGCTGTAGGCGTGCTGTAGGGAGCGCAGTAGCGTAGGCGGAGGAGGCGGTGCGCACTTGGGTTTGACGAGTCGAGGACGGTCGCGGTCACTGCTTCCATCCGCCAGCAGCTTGAAACGATTGCCCTGAGAGTCCACCCCAACCAGATGCACATCGGCTGGACTGTGCTTCAAGGTTGGCGAGATCAGAACTGGGACTTTGTGGTTGTGCGGCCCTCCTGTGGATCCTGTCGAGGAGGTCGTCTTTGAAGGTGAAGGCCAGCCAAGCCGGTCATCTGAATCAGCCTCCCCTCCTACCCCTGGAGCTCTAACCCCTCCTGATGCTCCTCGAGGCAGCAGCTTGGCTTTTGGCCTGTCTCGAATCTGAGCAGTGCCCTCGTCCAACTTTTTGAGCAAAGCATCCGACGGCCGCGCCGATCCGATGGCCGCGCCGTTCTCCGGTTGCGACGCAGTGGAAGCTGTTCGTTCCAACGTCGGCTTGCTACGGTTCCTGGGCAACGTCAGGGCCATTCGCTCCAGATCAGGCAAGCCGGCAGACATGGAGGACGTAGAGTTAGAGCGAGGGAACGGCTTGGAACCTCCAGCTCCAGAATCATCAGCGGCAGAGGGCTTCCCAGGTCGAATCCCTAAGGTCTTTTTAAGAAGGCGAGGGGTGAAAAACCCTGCAAGTCCCGCCCAACTACTGCTGCTGCCTACCTGTGAAGAACCACCTCCGGAGGAGTTCGACCCGGAAGGTTTTTGTCCAAAAGTGGCACCGCAGCAGCGTGACTGCACATGGTTCCCCTCGCCGTGAGACGGGGAGAAGCTCAGGCTGTCCGTCTGAGGCCCACCGAAGCTCGACGCAGGCTCGTACTTCTTGTGAGGACCCGTCTCCATGTCCCTGAAGGAGTTGCTCCTCACTGGGAGATTGTGCTGAGGCTGAGACGAGGACGAAGACGAGGACGACGACATGGACTTCTTCTTCATGAAGGAGCTGAAGAAGCCGGCCTTGCGGTCGCGGGTAAAGCTAGCGTCCAGCGGGTCCTCGAGCAGACTGGAGGGGGATTTGTCTCGCTGTTTGCGGGGAAGAGCGGGAGAGCCGCTGGAACGGCAGTCTCCTGCCAGCAGAGATGCAGCAAGACCTAAAGACAAGATAACAGAGGTCAGAGATGATCAACAGACAAAGATTCTTCAATAAATCTTCAATTTATAGCAGTGGAAAGGTTGATATGTAGAGTGGTGAGAAAACTTTCTTTATTAGGGTAATAAAAATATTAGGATCTGTGACTGGGCCTGTGTTTTACAGGCTTTTCCAAATAAATGTCATCATTTTGTCCCTGGAAAAAATGTCATATATTTAAATATTTTGTTTTGTATGCTGAAATGTGATGTGATTTAAAAAAAAAAAAAAAAAAAAATATGTATAAGGGATGAATTAACTGTGTTGTTTTTTTGTTTAATTTGCAATTTTACAGAACTAGCCGTTAAATAAATAATTTATTTATATATGCATATAAACTTAAAAATAAATATAAATATTTACCTAATGTCTGAGACGCTGCAATATATACTCAATATATTTACTCTTTTTTTTTTTTTTTAAGCTTAGCCAATCAACCCACCCATTCACTGGCATAACACGTTCCGCCACCATGATACATTGGCATGCCAAAAGTCATGGGATAGCATTTTTTTATTTTTACAGTAACTTGATCATAATGTTTTACATTAGCAGATTGAGAACACACCTTTATAGGTTGTGAGGTGCTATCTTGCGAGTGAGATTGTACACTGGCCAGAGTGCTCATGGCAGTGTGATGTATATTAGCTAGCGATAGGGGAATAGCATCGCCCATGCAATGAAATCACTATTTTACACCATTAACAAGCTCAAAATAGCTCCACATTTCATTGGTAGCTTTCTGAGGGCACTGATATTTAAATCGAGGCAGTGAAAACTTTGTTTTTAATAAACTGTCTTTACACTTTCACTGTTTATACACACAGTACCTTCAAGCTAGTCCTCCAGTCGCCGCTGTCTCGACATTAAGACAAAAGTCAATTGATGAGAACAGATTGCAAAATTAATTCTGTGGAATTATGTATGAATTCCAGCCGTTGCTTAAACAATATATCTCTGTAATATTTATGCATTTTCACAGAATCCAATTCATTTTGCAGTCTGTTCCCCCCCTGCTCAAGACCTTATTTTAAGATGGCAGCACCCGGAAAACTACCTGAAGGTACTGTGTGTATAGCAGTTAAAGTGTACAGGTAGTTTATTAAAAAACAAAGCTCTCAATGCCTTTATTTAAATGTCAGGGCTCTCAGAATTAAACCAAAGGAGTGTGGAACTCCTTTGAGTTTGTTAATGGTGTAAAAAAAAAAATGTGATTTTGTTGCATGGGTAAATATAAGCACCTTAATATTAATATCTTATTATTTGCTTAATAAAGCCTTAATTAGACATTTGTAAATTATTTATTCACTACTTATTAGGCTTTTTTTCTGGGTAAGTGTTATTGGTGATTAATTAGGGGTCTAAATGTTTAATAATGGCTGTATTAGTTCTTATAGTGCACAATAAACAGTTATGTTAGCACACGGTTAAGCAGATTGGATTATTAAGCATGAACTATAAGCTAATTCTACATGTTATTAGTGTTATTATAATTGGCAGCAGTTTGAGTTTATCTATGTGAGTTTAGTAAGGTTATGGCTGTGCTGGAGTTTATTAAGAGTTAATAAGGGGTTAATAAGTCACTAATAGGCCAAGAAGTGACTTAAGTACCATATTCTAAAGTGAGGTTCTGTTCATCACTAATTAGACATAAAAAAGAACTGAATAAATATTTACACATACAATGGCATGCCAAAAGTCACGGGATAGCAATTTGTACAGTAACTTGATCATAAAGATTTTACATTAGCAGATGGAGCACACACCTTTATAGGTTGTGAGGTGCTATCTTGTGAGTGAAGTTGTACACTGGCCAGAGTGCTCATGGCAGTGTGATGTACATTAGCTAGTGACAGGGCATTGCATTGCATAACATAACACTGCCCAATGCAAATAAATCACTATTTTTACAGCATTAACAAGCTCAAAGTAGCACCACATTTCACTAAAGACACTAAAAAGAACTGAAATTTAATATTTAATCAATCAGAGACCCCAAAATAAGCACCAACAACACATAACACAGAATAAAGCCTAATAAGTGTGGTGAATAAATCATTTACACATGTCTAATTAAGGCTTTATTAGGCAAATAATAAGACATTCATAAGCGCCTAATTTGTGTTCCTTCAAATAAAGTGTTACCAAAGTTTATACTCATTTCAGCAGTTGCTACTACTTGAGGCTTTATGCAGTAACAAAAAAAAGAAAAAGGTGAGCACACTGAGTTGCACAATTAAGGTGTTTACGACCACGGAAAATGGTGAGTAGGCTGATTACTAAAGACAGTAAAAAAGAGGGTTTTACTTTATTTTATATGAAATTAAATTAAATTAAATTAAATTAAATGCAAGACCATGCGGTGAGTGATTATGTATTTATGTGTAAAACCTTTTTTTAAAAGAAACACACATGCTTTAAATGGATTAAAACATATAAATAAGTAAAATATATACTTAAATATGGATTAAACAATGCACTGTACACTGTACATGTTAGCAGGGTTACATATATTTTAATCAAGCAGTGAACATGCTGGATTATATGAAAGCTGGGGGGAGGGATGTATGGGTGCTTGTGCATACTTGTGATGATGAGCAACAAAAAATAAGGACAAAGCCACTGATTTACTTACAATTAATAAATGAACAATAAAAAAAAACAATATGTGCAAAATTTACATCAATATATATATAAAAAAAATAAAAAATAAAAAATCACCTCCACCTGCTACACCACTGATAAGTATTATTATACTTTGATTATAATTATAGGCTTAAGCTAAATCTGTAGATAATACAATACATGCAAATATATGATTATAACATATTAACATGATTTACACGTATAATATAAACATAATACAACAGCATTATCTTCTGTATTTAGATACACAGATAAATACTGTACTTAAGAATGCTTTATATTTATATTTATATTCTACTATAAAACCTATATAGCTAAAAAAATCTATTTAATTTAATATTTAATCGCTTTTTTTATTTCCATAATGCAGTGGAAGTCTTTGTGTAATATTTTATATTTCATTTTAACCTTTTTTTCATAAACCATCTCTAAATAAAATAAAAAAAATATATAGTAAATATAGTAAAAAATAGCTCTTATGGCTCCAGTCATACTGATATTTGTCCAGTGCAGTGGATGTGATGGACAACAGTTATAGTGTTAATATTAATAGTGTTAATAGTGTGTAACAAAATATATAAAAAAAAAAATAAAAATGAAAATACATGATGTCCATTGCAATGGATGCAGGGTCTAAAAGGGTTAATTAATGTGTGTGTAAATAAAAATAGTATATATATATACATATATATTGGACACACCTTCTCTTTTTCAATGCGTTTTCTTTATTTTTCCATGAATATTTACATTGTAGATTCTCACTGAAGCATCAAAACTATGAATGAACACATGTGGAGTTTTATGTACTTAACAATAAAAAATGAGCTGAACCTCCACAGTCACCGGACCTGAACCCAACCCAGATGGCTTGGGGTGAGCTGGAGCACAGAGTGAAGAAGGCAAAGGAGCAACAAGTGCTAATAAACACCTCTGGGAACTCCTTCCTTCAAGACTGTTGGAAAACTGTTCATTTCAGGTGGCCACCTCTTGAAGAAGCTCATTGAGAGAATGATGCCAAGAGTGTGCAAAGCAGTAATCAGAGCAAAGGGGGCTATTGTGAAGAAACTAGAATATAAATCATGTTTTTTAGTTATTTCACCTTTTTTTTTGTTAAGTACATAAAACTCCACATGTGTTCATTCATAGTTTTGATGCTTCAGTGAGAATCTACAATGTAAATAGTCATGAAAATAAATAAAACACATTGAAAAAGAGAAGGTGTGTGTGTGTATATATATATATATATATATATATATATATATATATATATATATATATATATATATATATATATATATATATATATATATATATATATATAGTGAGTGTGTGTGTGTATAGTGTCGCTCCTTCAGTCTATGAGGAACACCACTCCCATTCTCTTGCGTTTCTGCTGGACCCGCGTGTAGCAGGGCGGTGCCGCTGTACCTGCAGGGCCGTGGGCTCCAGGCTCCTGCGGGCCCTCCAGCCCTTCCATGTTCTCCTTATTGTCCGAGTGCTTCTTCTGTGGGCGTGCCTTACAGGGCAGGAGGGGCTGATCGTGCCCGAAAGCGTGCACCACCCCTCCTTTACCAGAGGAGGCAGTCTTACACAGCTCCTCAGCCACTTCTGAAAAGATAGAGTTCATAGAAAGAAGATAAGAGAACACTGCAGTTCCTGAATCAGTTTCTCTGATTTTGCTATTTATAGGTTTATGTTTGAGTAAAATGAACATTGTTGTTTTATTCTATAAACTACAGACAACATTTCTCCCAAATTCATAATAAAAATATTGTCCTTTAGAGCATTTATTTGCAGAAAATGAGAAATGGCTGAAATAACAAAAAAGATACAGAGCTTTCAGACCTCAAGGAATGCACAGAAAACAAGTTCATATTCATATATTGGTTTTAAGAGTTCAGAAATCAATATTTGGTGGAAAAACCCTAGTTTTAATCACAGTTTTTATGCATCTTGGCATCATGTTCTCCTCCACCAGTCTTACACACTGCTTTTGGATAACTTTATGCTTTACACTCCTGGTGGAAAAATTCAAGCAGTTCAGCTTGGTTTGATGGTTTGTGATCATCCATCTTCCTCTTGATTCTATTCCAGAGGTTTTCAATTTGGTTAAATCAAAGAAACTCATCATTTTTAGGTGGTCTCTTTTTTTTCCCCAGAGCTGTATATATATATATATATACATATATTAATTTGTACACTGTGCTTAAACCTCATATCCATATTCTATGCATATTGTACATATTGAATAGTGTAAATATTTGTTCTATTCTATTTTTATTGTGTTTGTATCTTATTTTATTTATATTCATCTATTTTAACAATTGCTCTTGGGTGTAAACTGGATTTTGAGATGACAATTTCGTTCCACCTCATGTACCATGTATCCAAATCTCCTTGAAATCTTGAATATACTGAAGAAAATGTGTATTTTTTTGTACTTGCTGCCTAACTGCACCTCTGGTTAGATGCTAAACTGAAATCGAAACTGTCATCATTGTCACAGACTTAATCACCAACTCTTTCTTGCTACATAAATTAAATCTGTAAAATCTTACCACTATCTCCTGTGTTATTTAGATAACCATTGTATTTTGGATTTTTTTATATATTAACTAATAAGCTAATTATTATAATTTTGATGAGTTCAATCAAGGTGTGTTATAGCAGGGTAATCATCAAGCTTACTCCCACTAATGATACAGAGAAGTACAGATAATAGTGTACCTTCTGATATACTGGAGTCATGGAACATGGTCTCAAAGGCCTGATGTGTCTCTGCAAACGAAGGCCTGTCCAGAGGACTCCACTGCCAGCCTGAGAACACAAATACACACACTTTAGAATTAATACTATAGTAATAAAACTATAGATAGAGAAAGGAACAATTATTAGTACATAATTTTATGAAACATTACAGAACTAGACAAGTTTGGATAAAAACTTCATTTAAAATGTATTTTAATTCATTGGAAATGAATAGTGAAGTGATTTATCACTAGGAAGGAACACATAAGGAATCATGTAGTAACTTAAAAGTGTTAAACAACCTAAAATACTTTGTGAAGAAGCATTAAGGTGCTCTTATCTGAGGAGCTGTTAGCTTGGTTTCTGAGGCTGTTAATTCTTGCTCTTCCTTTCCCTGGGTTGATCCTGATGAGTGCCAGTTTCCTCATTATACTGTTTCAAATGGTCTTTGCGGTGACTGCACTTGAGGATACTTTTTAAGTTTGTTTTTCTTTATTTAGTTAAGTAGTTGTTGCTTCTCATAATCTGGATTAGAACATTACTCAAATATTCACTATTCACTGTATACCTGTAACTCTACCTCTTCACTACTTTACTTTAACTGATGCTCTCAAACACTTTATTAAGAGACAAGAAACTCAAGTAATTAACTTTTGATGAGTTCAGCACAGCTGTTAACTGAAAGCCTGAATTCCAGGTGACTCTACCTCATAAAGCTGACTGAGAAAATGCCTACATGTGCAAGAGGTACCTAATTTGAAGAATCTAAAATATAAAACATATTCTGTATTTGATTTTCTTCATAATTTGGATGATTTTAGTGTTAATCTACAATGAAATAATTTGAGTTTGAATAAAATGTAGATCCTGTGTATATCTAGAACTCACAGGCTCTCATGAGCTCGTAGACTTTAGGTGGACATCCCTCTGGCTGTTCCATGCGGTAGCCCTTCTCCAGCAGGTCGTACACCTGAGACAGGTCAATACCAGGGTAGGGAGACATGCCGTACGTCGCAATCTCCCATAGCAGCACTCCAAATGCTTCAGAACAAACAGAAACACACACAAATACACGGATATCAGAAACTAGGAATTTTTATAGATTACAGTCTATTTTCCTACCGCTTCAATACTCCATCACTTACAGTTTAATGCAAACTTCACACTACATCCCTACATAAGCCATCTCATAACTGTAACCTTCAGACTACACTAAACTTGTAGGAGAATATAGAATATTCCTTATAAGAATATCCTAATGTAGCTTACTATACAGGTGTATCTCAACAAAATTCATATCTCTGAAAAGTTACTTTATTCCAGTTATTCAGTTTAAAATGTAAAACTTATAGATAGATACATGTATTAAACACAGAGTGATCTATTTTAAGAGTTTATTTCTTTTATTGTTGATGATTGTGGCTAACAGACAATAAAAGCCATAAATCAGTATCTCAGAAAATTTTAATATTATATAAGACCAATTGGTACTTTTGGCAGTGTGGGCAGTGTGCCAAGTCCTGCTGGAAAATGAAATCTGCATCTCCATAAAAGTTGTCAGTAGCAGAGGGAAGTATGAAGTTCTGTAAGATTTTGTGGGAAAACAAAAGTGCACTGACTTTAGACTTGATAATAAAACACAGTGGACCAACACCAGCAGATGACAGACATGTCTCTCCAAACAATCACTGATCATCAGTAAATTTTACATTTCATGTGTAAATCATGGGAGCAGAGTCTGGAGGAAGAGTGGAGAGACACACAGTCCAAACTGCTCGAGGTCTAGTGTGAAGTTTCCACCAATCAGTGATGGTTTGGAGAGACATGTGATCTGCTGGTAAAAATGTTAATAAGAGACTGACCCCAGACGTCTGATTTGATGGAGAACGTGTTGTAGGCCAGGCTCTCGGGTGCAGTCCACTTGATTGGGAATTTGGCTCCAGCGTGGGCTTTATATATGTCTCCAGTCATCAACCGACTCAGGCCGAAATCTGCCACCTTCACCACGTGATTCTCCCCAACCAGACAGTTCCTCGCTGCCAGATCCCTGAAGATATTACATTAAAACAACAGAACATTAAAACAATGCAATATTAATAAGGGTGTAGCGGTATAGAACATTCACGGTACGGTTCACTTCTCGGTATAAACCCCACAGTTCGGTATGTTTTCAGTACGTTTTCGGTGCGTTTTTGATCCGATTGGTTGAAAAAAAAAAATTCAACCAATCGCTTGGCAATCTGTATAGCCGCACCTTTATTAACTTCATAATAACAATAAATCTTTATTGTAATATATATAATCATGTATAGTTTTTTGGGATGGAATGTTGGAACGCGGCTCGAGCTCTTTTATTAAATGCTTGAAACCAGGATTCTCTCCTTTTGTCATCAGGAGAGGATTCATCTTTTTTATTTTGCTGAAACAAAAAACAATGTGCCTGATTGTGACGCTTTGTTGAAAACAAAAATAACTTTTACTTTTAACTGATTAAACTAAAAATAAGTGTGAGAGAAAAAGAGAGAGAAAGAGACTCCCACACTCTCTCTCTCTCGCACACATACACATACACATACACATTATATATATATATATATATATGAGAGAGAGAGAGAGAGTAAGAGAGAGAGTAAGAGAGAGTAAGAGAGAGTAAGAGAGAGAGTAAGAGAGAGTAAGAGAGAGAGTAAGAGAGAGAGAGAGAGAGTAAGAGAGAGAGAGAGAGAGAAAGAGAGAGAGAGAGAGAGAGTAAGAGAGAGAGAGAGAGAGAGTAAGAGAGAGAGAGAGAGTAAGAGAGAGAGTAAGAGACAGTAAGAGAGAGAGAGAGAGAGAGAGTAAGAGAGAGAGTAAGAGAGAGAGAGTAAGAGAGAGTGAGAGAGAAAGAGAGAGAGTAAGAGAGAGAGAGTAAGAGAGAGAGTGAGAGAGAAAGAGAGAGAGTAAGAGAGAGTAAGAGAGAGTAAGAGAGAGAGAGAGAGAGTGAGAGAGAGAGAGTAAGAGAGAGTAAGAGAGAGAGTAAGAGAGAGAGAGAGAGAGAGTAAGAGAGAGAGAGAGAGAGAGTAAGAGAGAGAGAGAGAGAGAGTAAGAGAGAGTAAGAGAGAGTAAGAGAGAGTAAGAGAGAGTAAGAGAGAGAGAGAGAGAGAGAGAAAGAGAGTAAGAGAGAGAGAGAGAGAGAGAGTAAGAGAGAGAGAGAGTAAGAGAGAGAGAGAGAGCGAGCAAATACACATACCATTACACCCCTAAATAATATTAATAATAATATTTTTATTATTATTAATATTTTTTATATGCTTGGTATATTTCGGGTACTTTTTCCTCTCATCTTCACCTGTGGATGAAGTTCTTCTTCTCCAGGTACTCCATGGCAGAGGAGATCTGAGTAGCCATGTAGAGCAGCACCACAGCGTTCACCTCCTCCCGCTCACAGTCCCGCAGGTAGTCCAGCAGGTTACCGTGAAGCATGTACTCAGTCACGATGTAGAACGGAGGCTCCAGGGTACACACACCTGCACACACACACAGCCCAGCATCAACTTTACACACTCTGTACACACAGCAGGGGAGCATAGAAGACCATTGGAGCCTGTTGTGTGTGTTATTATGATTCTTTTTTTATTATTATTACCATGTCTATATACAGGGGGTGGTACCATGACTACAGTAACAGTTCAGCTGAAGCTTAACTAATACTAACCCAGCAGCTGCACCAG
This sequence comes from Astyanax mexicanus, assembly GCF_023375975.1. Taxonomy (NCBI): domain Eukaryota; kingdom Metazoa; phylum Chordata; class Actinopteri; order Characiformes; family Acestrorhamphidae; genus Astyanax; species Astyanax mexicanus. The sequence continues at coordinate 45,128,713 of NC_064419.1, read as the reverse complement.
GTTCGGGTGTTTGACCTCCTTCATCACTGCAGCCTCTTTCAGAAACTCCTCCACCTCCATCGTGTCCTCCTGCAGAGCAACATACAGCACAACGCTTAACAAATACAACTGTTACCTTTTACTACATCACCCAGAACACCTCTCTCTCTATTAGCATAACTAACTGCTTCTGATGTTTCTATAAATACCCAGCCAGAGACAGAAAGCTCAAAACCAGCAGCTAATTTTAGATTCACTCTCTCTTTAAATAGAACTGAACTGAACTCAGACGAACCTTAAGTGTTTTAACAGCTACAGTGAGGTTGTACTTCTTCCAGACGCCCACGTAGACCTCGCCGTACTGGCCTCCTCCCAGCTTGTGCTTCATGGTGATGTCCGTGCGCTCCATCTCCCACTTGTCGTGGATGGGGGAGACGCCGTAGACGGTGGGCTTGTTGCATTTTGGGGCGGGGTAGTGGAGCGTGGTCACCAGACCGTCTGCAACAGTGGAATGATGATGGACCAGCTCGGCTAATGTGCTGAACCTGCTCTCCGATGTTACGTAGACCTGGTGTGGGAAAGAGAGCGAGTGAGAGGTCAGGGCTCAGCATAGAGAACACTGAACCTGCCCCCACTCTCTAACTATAAACTTTACTATGAAATAGAATTTTTAAAATCCTTCAGAGATGTATTTTTTTGCATTGTTGTGTGACTCTAAATCATATCTATGCTTTAAAAATATTTTTTTGATAATAAATCCATAATATTTAAGTTAAAATACATATTAAAGTTGTGTCCCAGGGTTTCACTCAGTCCTGTTACCGTAACACATTATCCCTCTCTCAAACATCTGGAACATCTACTACAGGTAGTGACATCAGCTGGTTCTTCTGAAGACCATGGGAAGACCAAAATTAAGTTCCCTTATTTGTTTTTCTGTATATTTGATCTTGTTGTAACTACGACTGAGGAGCTTAATCTCAACACTCACTCCTGTTACAGAAATTAATTCTTACATCTTATTAGTTTATTTTTAAAATACATTTTTAATTTTAGGAAAATTACTAGACGTGCTCAGTGTCCTCTATTAGCATAGCCGCTATTTAGCAATTTTTCATGTGTTTGTCAATTCTATGCTAAAAACTCATCCCCGTTACTATCAGTCCTGTTACTCAAAGCATATCATCAAAGTAACAGAAATGAGTGCCAGTAACAGGAGTGATTTTTTTCTTTTCATAAATATCAATTATTTGAACATGCAGTCAACCATTGACTAAATTGTTAAACAAATATATAAAATAACTGGAAATGTCTGGAAATTAACATTTGCAAGAGAATCTGGCTTAATAAGGTGGATAACGAGAAGGGAATAAAAGAAAAAAGACAAAATAGGTGCATATTCATGCAGAAGTGATAGACATGACCCTTAAATTGAAAAAAATAAAATAAAATAATAATAATAATAAGCTGTAAAAGTTTCCAAATGAATGGAATGTAACAAATTTACATTGACTGCACATTGCAAAATAAAAAATCTAATCAAGTTAAACCCTTTAAAATCTAGTTTAAATATCTGAATTTTCTGAATTGTTGCATTGTTTTCTGAATTTAAGAAGAATACTTCATTATTTCGAACCTATTTTTTTATGTAATTAAATTAACATGTAACGTAAATAAATAAAAGGTGCATAGCGTGAGCAGTGGGGTGGGGGGTGGGATGCGTACTTTGCCGTCGGAGGCGGTGTTGATGCGGTAGTGGTAGACACGCCCCTCGTAGCGCAGGGAGATGGACAGCTGCCCGGGGCTGCTCTCGCTCTCGCGCACCAGGAAGCTGCCGTTGATGAGGCTGCTGAGCAGGTACTCGGCGGCGCTGCGGGACACGGGGCCGTGGTACCAGCTGTGCTTCTCCAGGCTGTTCACCGGGGTGATGTAGTTACTGGGAACCCAGCCCTGACCGTTCTTCGAGCGCACCTCGCTCCACTCCCCATTCTGATTATATCCCAGAACCCTCAGCTTCTCTCCTGAGAAAGAAAAGAAGAAGAAAAATGAAAAAGAAGAGTTTTGAAGTGAAAACAGAGCAAAACTTCAGCCACGGCTATTAATAAATCAGCCACAAAAAAGGATGAAGCAGAGCTATAAACAGAATCAGCAGATAACTGAAGACCATCTGAACTGTATTCAAATTACAAACGATGCAGAGTTAAGAGTCCAGTGTGTGATTATTCATATTATTTATTTATAGACTTTTATTCAGCCTGTACAAGCATCGCTTCCATTTCCTGTGAGCTACATTATTCAGTGCAAAACTCAAGAAGTAAATTCAGGCTAATGGGAAATCAATGACCGTATATAAGCACAGGCTATAGATATGAAGCCAAAATACACTTATACTCCCTTATATACTACTATATACTTTCTAAACACTACTATACTATACACTACCCTGTAGTACCATATACTTTTCCATATGTCTACACTACCCTATAATCCATATAATAACCTTATAGTATCCTGTACTCCATACACTATCAGGAATGTACACACCTATAGTGCTCTATACGGTCTTATAGCCCTTTAATATATACCCTATACTACCACATACTCTCAATATTCTCTATACTACCTCTCAATCCTTATACACTTACTTCACTACCCTATATTCCCTATACTATCCTATAATCCCTATAATCACTTTATTCTATCCTGTACTCCATACACTCCGGCATGTACATCAGGCATGTACACTCCTACACTGCTCTACACTGTCTTATACCCCTTTAATACATAATCCCTATATACTACCACATACTCTCAAGATTCTCTACACTACCCCTCACAATCCCTATACACTCACTACACTACCCTTTAACTCCTATACTCCCTATACTACTCTATAATCCCTATACTCCCTATAGTATCCTAAAATCCCTATACTACCCTTTAATCTATACACTACCCTATAATATCCAGCATGTAAAATACTATACTGCTCTACACAATTTTATACCCCTTTAATTCAAACCCTATACTACCAAACATTTCCAGATTCTACATTAACTTGTAGTACACTTTAAACCACATACAATACTCTATACTCCCTATACTACCGTATAATCCCTATACAACCCAATTACCCCTATACACCCCAGATGCTACCCTTTAATCACTATACTCTCCTATAATCCCGGTACTCCCTACACTATCCCATAATCCCTATTCTATCCTATACTACCTTTTAATCCCTATACTCCCTATACAATCCTAAAATCCCTATACTACCCATTATTCTATAAACTACCCTATAATATCCAACACATATGCTTTTATACTGCCCTATACGGTTTTATATCCCTTTAATACATACCCTATACTACCCTATAATCCCTATTCTATCCTATACTACCAAACATTTCCAAAAATCCCTACACTAATTTATAGTACCCTTTAAACCACATACACTACTCTATAAACTCTATACTCCCTATACTACCCTATAATCCCTATACAACCCAATTACCCCTATACACCCCATATGCTACCCTTTAATCCCTATACTATCCTATAATTCCGGTACTCCCTACACCATCCTATAATCCCTATTTTATCCTATACTACCCTTTAATCCCTATACTCCCTACACTATCCTATAATCCCTATACTACACATTATTATATAAACTACCCTATAATATCCAACACATACGCTCCTATACTTCCCTATATGGTTTTATACCCCTTTAAAACAAACCCTATACTACCCTATAATCATTGTACTACCCATATACACTCCCTACACTACCCTTAATACTACCCTATAATAACCAACGCACTCTATACTAAATCATACTCCTTTATACTATTCCACACTACCCTATACAACATACACGCTCCTATACGGTGCGATACTCCCGTTAATACATACCCTTATATATACACACTATAAACTACCCTATTATATATACGACATGTAAGCTACTATAATGCTCTATACTGTCTTATACACCTTTATTACATACCCTATACTACCCTTTACACTCCCAACACTACCCTTAAAACTACCCTATAATAACCAATACACTCTATACTAAATCATACTCCTTTATACTATTCCACACTACCCTATACAATATACACGCTCCTATACTGTCTTCAATACATACCCTACTCTACCACATACTCCCAATATCCCCTACACTACAATGAAACATGACTCATTTAGCATTTAATCAGATGTATCTAATGTATTTCTGAAATATAATAGCATAACTGCACATTACTTGCATTATGTATGGATGGAATGCTAACTACTGTAGGCTCATTAGACCCCACAGCACAAAAAGAGAGAGAGAAGAGAAGAGAGAGAGAGAGAGAGAAAGAGATAGCTCTATAATAATAGCTCTATAAAGGACTGCAGTGGTAGAAAGCCTTGTATTGTTCTTGCTCTCTTTCTCTCTCTCTTATGTCCATCACTTTCTATTCTTATCCCACCACCTCTTTTTATCCCTCACTTTCTTTCTCTCTCCCTCTCTCTCTTATTCTGCTTGAGTTCTGCTGTTACTCTGCATCAGCGGCTCTCCATACAGAGCTCATCTCCATCTCCGAATGCCAACTCATCCATGAGGCGCCAGCAGGGCCTTCAGAAACACCCGCCTCCTCCATCAGACTGCTGCTCCTCCACCTCTCCGTTTCTCTCTCTCTGTTCAGCGGAGAGCAGACGGGCAGCACCGTGGCGCTCGGCCGTTAGTGGGCAGTGTGACGGTGGTGGCCAGATCCTCTCTGATCAGACGCGTCTGTGTTTATCCACCTGCTACGAGAGCAGCTGGCAGGATTACACGCTCACTGTAACGTGTGCTGGTTTCACACATGCAGTGAGGAGGAGTGTCCCCCGGCCTCTGACTCACACTCACACCACCGGCATCAGCTTCATTTACAGCAGAGGGAGTGAGGAGTGAGGCGTGAGGTGGTGGTGTTGGTGTTGCTTGGTTGTAGGTGTTTGGTTTATTGAAGTTAAAGAGGTGCAGCACAGGCTTCAGGCAGGGGTGGTACCAGCAATTAAAGATGCTGCCACTGGAAAGAACAAGGAGGGAACCTGAAAAGACTAAAGTTAGACGCATCCTCCCTGATTGTATTATATTTGTATTTTAATCTCAGTGTCTTCATGAGGTAGAGTCACCTGGAGTAGTTTTCTCAGCATCATGAAGGAGAGTGAAGACGTAGTTTAATTTACAGAAAATGTCTTATTCTACAAACTTACTTTTTTTAAGCTTGTTTTACGCTTGTTTTATTGGTTGAAAAAAACGAAATGTCATGAATTAAGCAAAGTACTCACAAGTTACTTAATTAGAAAAGTTTGAAATACGTTATTAATTTAAACAATATTACTTTAAATCATGAGAAATTAGTGAAATTATAACTATTAGATATACAGTCTACATCTAGGAGGATTTCACTTTATGCACAAATTTAAAAACTGAAGGTCAGTCAATTAGGAAAATTTTAAGAACTTTGAAAGTATCCTCAAGTGCAGTCACAGCAAAGACCATCAAAAAAGTTAGGAAAGATGATGAAACTGGCACCCAGGAAAGGAAGAGCAAGAGTTTCCTCTGTTGCACAGGATAAGTTCATTATGCTTCACAGAGTATTTTGGATTGTTTAACACTTTTCTTAAGTTACTATATGATTCCTTATGTATTCATTTACTATTTAAAAATAATAGAAACATATAATTCATAAAGTCCTAATATATAGCAGTTCACTGATTATAGTGGATATAGATATATATATATATCTATCACATCAGGGTCCTACTTTTTTTTTTTTGCTGTTCATAGCAAAAGTAAAATTCACACGGTTCTCATTTCCCATTATATATTTTCTACTAAAGACGATTTCTATCTGTCCAGTATCATTTATTTTACTTTAATCCTGGATATATGGAAATATTTGGAGTGTATTATTAGTATTATTAGTATCATGACCTTCTGGATCATTGACTTCTGTTACAGATCTGATAAAATTCTTGTATTTTTAACATCTCAATAGCATATTGTATTGTATGCAATAATTAAATTTAATTTTCATTATGTTGCAATAGTGTATTCTTGAAATATATATATATTTTTTATTTAGTGTTTTGTCATATTTTCAAGAGTATCTTTATCTTGAGAATACCATGAAATATTGTGATATTATTTTAGAGCCATATCGCCCATCCTTAGTGAATAGTTATCTATAAATATAATAAAAAAAAAAAATTAAAAAAAAAGACGAAAAAGGAAGAAAAAATAGGGAAGAAAATAAGAGTTTTTTTTTATGCATACTTGACTGGAAACAAGATTCTGACTCCATGTTCCATCTCTATACCGATGAACTCCCCTTATTTTCCTCATATAGATCAAAGAAAAAGATCAAACAAAAAAGAAAAGATGCATCTTCTCGTATCTTCATACCTTTCGTAATGCTTAGCGTGTTGTCACCGCTGGCGACAAAGTCGTAAAGTGCGACGAAGAGGTTGGGGTCGCTCTCGGCGGCGCCCAGCAGGTTCTCCTTGGAGCTCCAGCGCACCGCCTCCGTCAGCGCAGCCGAGTCCAGCCCAAACGGCCTGTGCAGAGCTTCTGTTCCGGAACAGAGACACAGAGAACAGCACAGGTCAGAACAGTGATTAAAAAGACTGAGAGTTTAATAGAAGAGGAGTGGAGAGAGGTGAGGACAGAGGGGGAGCGGCGGGAAGGACGTCAGAACAGATCCAGGGGAAGGGCTGAGAGGAGGCTGAGTCACAGGCTGGAGGTGAAGAGATGAATGAGGGAGTGAAGGATAAGCGGGAGGAAAGAGTGAGAGAGACAGAGGGTGGAGAACGCGAGTCACAGCATGTAGAACCAGAGTGAAGAAACAAGGCAACGCAGAGATACAGAACAAACACTTCAGGTACACCTGTGATCATAGAAAACCATGCCTGAACAATATATTTTCACTGAAATAACTGTGATAAATTATAATTTCATTTTAAATAATAAAATAATATTAAAGCTATATTAGCATAACAAACAACTTATAATAACTATTTTAATTAATTGACTAATTAACTAATCAATAACTAAGATTAACTACATTAGAATATTAATAATATTAATCAATCTTTTTGACAGCAGCCCTTTGGCTATAAATCAAGCTAAGCTATATATATGTTTTGTTTTTGGCTGAAATCAATAAAAAAGGAACATTAAAAACGCTAAACAATACAAAAGTACCAAATACAGAATATTGGAAAAGGTATTTTCTTACATTTTACATCATATTTTTTGGTCTATTCTAGTTTTTTTTATTGTTGAATGTCTTGAAATATTTGCCAAACATTCAGTGCATTTACATGTCAAGTAAAGGCATCTGTAATAAAGCCAATTATAAGGAAATTTTATTACTGTAGCGCACAATTAATTAATGCACCTTATTATAAAGTTTTAACAGTTTTTTTAGTTGTAATAACAAAATTATAATTATAAATATAATAAAATAATTTTATTTGTTATGTTATGTACCATCATGCTTAAATTGTATTTTTAGTTGGTAATGTTTGCAGTTTATTTGTGTGCACTAAACTACACTTTAGATAGATATTTTTGATTAAAATCAGAGTCTTAGGAATTTATTTTAAACTGAATGTTTAAATCCGTTATATTTACACTAATGAGAACTTTTACATTTAATTTGTTGAAATATTAAGCTCAGATAATAAATATTAGAGTCAATAATAGATTTAGTTACCCAAAAATCATTAAAATTATTTTAGGGACAAAATTGGCCATCCCTAGTTTGCTGTATCCACAAAGGGTAAGACAAAGCCAACAAAAATAATCAGCAAAAAAAGAGTCACATACATTTCAATTTCATATTTCAACCCTCGTCCACATAAAACTCCCTCACTTGCAGCATGCATCACCAAACAACATACAACCTACTGATGCCAATATATCTATATACACATTGAAACTTGATGGAACTGGCCCTCATCAGTACCCAAACCTGACCCCACAATCCAACAACCAAACCGAACTACAAAGAAGCTTCATAAAATTCCCTTGAATTTACTATTTATCCACTCGAAACTTTTCTCCTCAAACCTCCCAGAGATATTCAGCAGAGATATTCCTTGAGTTTCAGCAGATTTGCTCCGCCGCTGAAGATCACTGAAGATAAGATCACCTGGAAGATAACAGCGAGCCACGTCCCGAAATCCGGGCCCCCGAGGGCCACTCAGCCGACTCCTATCCTCTTCGAAGCTGCTGCTGGACAGCAGCGTCCGCAGGGGCATAGTCTCAGTCCTCTCCTCACACAGAGACCCAACACAGCTATAACTCTAAACCCCACCACCCCCCGAGAGCAGCAGAGAGCCGGAGTGGACGGGCACAGTTTCTGTATGAGGGAGCTGCACCTCAGACTGGTATATATGGAGTCAAGGGGCGGGACCAAGGGGCGGGGCCAAGGGCACATGGCTGGAAAAATAATGTGGGGGAGTGGCCACGCCCCCCTCCACTGCCCCAACATGCCTATGTCTACTGGTCTTCCTTCACAGCTGTCTGCCAGCCACACACACACATTACACACATTACATACACACACACATGCTGATACACACACACACACACAGGGGAAATGTTTGTGGAGGCAGCTGCCTCCAATAACCATCACCCTAGCTTCTGTAGAGAAAGTGTGAAAGCGAGAAAGTCTATAAGAGGTCTATACTTGTATCACTCGCTCTTATTATTATTTATCTCTATTATTTAATATTCTTTTCTTATGTCTCATAACTTAATATAATCTTTTCTCTATTAGTCATATTTTTTAAACTTAAGATTTCATCTCTTCTTATTTTTACATGCATTTCATATTGTTTTCACAGTTTGGACAATTTCAGTTTGATTAACAATATTATTCATTTTAAAAGTAATTTTTTCGACAGATATCTCTATAGAAATTTAGCAAAGAACACACATTCCATTTACACTGGTGTTAAATGTGGACCATATTTGTGTTTGACCATCTCTGAATGGGGTCTGAGTGATTCGTTTGGTACAAAAAAAAAACCTTAGTGAACAAGTGTGTTGCCATGTCTCCCTAAACAAAACTGTAATTCTTTAAAAAACATTTTCTTTCAAAGTTAAACGAGCACTGGATGTTAATCTACACAGATTTCTCTCCTGAAAACTGTTTATTTGAGTGAGTAAAGGGTTTACGTTTATTTACAAGAAGCTTAGATTGGCAAAAAATTGTCTAAGGACAAGTTTTTATTGAAGTTTCTCCAGCACTAAGGCTGGGTGCAGCAGCATTAGCATTAGCTGCTAACCACAGCTCTAGCCCAATATTGCTAGACTGAGGAACACTGAGTGCTCCGATAACCCAGGGGGCTATCAGCTAGCGGTTTGTCCTGTGTAGCTTGTTTTAACACAGTAAACACGCAGACTACAGTCTGATATACTCACCTCTGAACGGTGAAAGAGCTAGTGCTGTGGTTAGCGGCTAATGCTAATGCTGCTGCACCCAGCCTTAGTGCTGGAGAAACTTCACTGAAAAAGTCAAATACCTGACTGGTAGAATTCATTAGGGGTGGGAATCTTTTACTATCTCACGATTCCATTTGATTCCGATTTTGGGGGCCACGATTTGATTCAAAATCAATTTTCGATTCAAAACGATTTTCGATTCTGATTCAAAACGATTTGATTTATAGAAAATTCTGGTTCAGTCTATAGACTCTGCATGATCTACTACAGTCTGCTTTGCAAGACAGAATGACAAATACAGACAATAAAGTGTTTTTACATTTAATAGGTTTTGAACATTAATCAATGCTTAAATGTATTTTTTCAACCATTGCATAACGGCAATATTATAATTTTGTAATTACACGAGACTTCACCAAGCAGCAGGCTCTGGGACACACGCATGCGCAGAAAAGTTTCAAAACAAACTTCAGCATGACTTAGAATCGATTTTGGGACATTTTAAATTGATTCTGAATCGTAGTAAATGAGAATAAAGATTCTTATTTGAATCAATTTTTTGGCACACCTCTAGAATTCATACATAAGGCGCACTGGATTATAAGGCGCACTGTCGATTGTTTGAGAAAATTGGAATTGGAGTTAATATAAAGTATTTTAAGCAGAAAGTAAGGTAGTAATTCTTTAAAAAAATGAGTGCTAGATGTTAATCTACACAGATTTCTCTCATAAAAACCATTTATTTAGGTGAGTAAAGCGCTTTAGTTTATTTACAGTAAGGATAGATTTCCAACATTTTGAAACGGAAATGGTGAATAAGTGGGGCCACAATGCTACCATTACCATTAGATATCCCAAAAAAAAGATTCTCAGGCTTCCAGTAACTCAGTATACCATTCAAATCAATGACTTGGTATAGAATAAAAAAAACTCTTACAGTAAGTGTCATCAACACGCACACTGCTAATTAAACTGTTACGAAACCAGCGTCACCAGCAAACCAACACACACACACACACACACACACACACACACACACACACACAAATCTTTCTGTGGAAAGCTGGAAGACTGTCAACTTATATTATCATAACGTCTTACTGGCACAGTCAGAACCTGCAGGAACATGCTGCTGAGGATCTGCGTGGCACAGCAGAGACCACGCCAGCCACGCCAGCGAGCCAGCGAGCGAGTGCACACCCCTACCTTTGTTCTGGAGAAGCACGCGGAGCATTTCATTCCGGGCCACCTGACTCAGCCACAGCTCCCAGTACATGGCCCTGGCAGAAGACGCCCAAAGATAAATCCAGTACAATGCTGACGCCTAGGCTGAACCTAGCAGGCTGTGGTGGTTAATCCAGAAGACTAACCCAGCAGAACCCTCTCAGAACCCTCTGAGAACCGTCTGAGAAGAACAGAACAAGGAACCTGGCCCCCTCCTGTGCCGCCGAGGCTCTTTCAGGACTCAGAGCCTCCAGTGCTGGACTTTGATGTGGGTCAGAACTCAGAATTTCCCGTCCAGGCCCTGGAAACGCTCAAACATCTACATGGTAGCTAACCCGGGTCAGAACTCCACGCATGTGCTGCAACTAGAGAGTGTGTGCGTGTGTGAGATATATGGGCAGACTCAAGCTCATGTGGTGGTCTCTCTAGGGGAAAGTGTGTGTATGAGTGTGTGTGTGTGTTGGGGGGTTGTGGTAGTGGGGGTGGACTCTCTCTCTCTTTTTCTCCAAGCAGATGTCTCCATTTCTCCATTTCTGCTCCATGTGTGATGCCAACCACATTTCCTCTTATAAGCAGAGAGAAAGAGAGAGAGAGAGAGAGAGAGAGAGAGAGAGAGAGAGAGAGAGAGAGAGACGGAAAAAAGAGTGGGCACACATTGCTCACACTCCAGCTTTCACATTATTAACTAGCCACATTAATAACTAGCCACATCCTTCCCACTCCATCACTCTATCCATCGCCCGCTTCTCAGAACAGGAGCTGAAGTTTTACTAGAACAGGATGTTCAATTATTCACATCATTCAACACTTAAAAAACACACCGTTTACAAACGGAAACCTCTTGAGGAACCAAAGTGGAAAATGACCAGTCTTTGGGTATTACAGGGTGTTCCCTTCATAGCAGAAAAAGGCAGTGAAGACACTAACAGGGCTAATAGGTTTTAATACTGTGACACACAGTATTGAGAGTCTATCAGTCAGCCCAGTACAGTGAGTATCATATCACTAACTAGATATCCCTCTTGAAAGTGCATAATTTAGCTCAGTAGAGAACGTACCAGTAAACTAATCAGCTACCCCTCTAAACAGTGCATAATTTAGCCCAGAACAGTAAGTATCAAAACACTAACCAACCAGATACCCCTCTCAAAAGTCTATCACTCAGGCCAGTACAGTAAGTATCAGTACACTAACTAACCAGATACCCCTCTAAACAGTGCATAACTCAGCCCAGAATAGTGAAAATAAGAACACTAGCTAACAAGATACCCCTCTCAAGAGTCCATCACTCAGCCCCCAACAGCGAGTGTCAGTACGCTTACTAACAGGAGCATCTGGCTACAGTCTGTAAAGTTAAAATCATTACATGCTGAATCACGGATTCCTGATTTCCTGCAAAATTTGGTGTTAATCCTGTATTTTTCAATATTGAAATACACAGCTCTGGGAAAAAAAAATAAGAGACCAATTGAAAATGATGAGTTCCTTTGATTTTACCAAATAAAAAAAAAACAATCTGAAATATATAATCAAGAGGAAGATGGATTATCACAAGTCTTCAAACCAAACTGAACTGCTTGACTTTTTGCACCAGGAGTAAAGCAGCATAAAGTTATCCAAAAGCAGTGTGTAAGACTGGTGGAGGAGAACATGATGCCAAGACGCATGAAAACTGTGATTAGAAACCAGGGTTATTCCATCCAATATTGATTTATGAATATGAACTTGATTTTTTTTTTGTAAAATTTAAGGTCTGAAAACTATTTTTTGGGGGGAATTTGGGAGAAATGTTGTCTGTAGTTTATAGAATAAAACAACAATGATCATTTAACTCAAACATAAACCTATAAATAGTAAAATTAGAGAAACTGATTCAGAAACTGAATCCAGACAAACAAAATATTGCTTGAAATGTCATTTTTTAGCTGCATCCGAACCCACCCGAGTCTGGACAACCATAGCTAATAGTGCTGCTGTAAAGAAGCTGTTTTGTCACCTTTATTGTAGACAGTGTAGAGAGTTCAGACAGTCAGAGAGTGCAGAAAGTGTATCTAACCCCTGCAGTCATTCCTGCTGCAGAGCTCCTGCTGCCCAAAGCCTTCAGAGCGCTCCACCGCCGCTGCAGCTGTCCTGCATGGGGCAGGACGTGTGCTGAGCGAGTGTGTTGCCTGCCACACGTGTTGTGTAAGTGTGTGTGTGAGAGTGTGGGGACAGCTGGGTCAGGGGCGTGAGTAGGGCACAGGGTCTGGGTGAATGAGAACATTGAGCAGGGGGGCAGATCCTGAGGCTGCCCTGGACAGAGCCCCTCACCACAGCTGCTGTGCTGAGCAGCTGAAGCAGCACCTCTGCACACGCTTCTGCGTCCAGCTCGGTTCAGTACACTTTTACTCGATTTGACATTTTGAACTGAATTACTGAAATAAAGTAACTTTTCAATGAAATTCTAATTCTTTGAGATAGTATAGTAGTACAGGGGTCATCAATAAGCATGACATATTTGGTCCGTGAGATTGTTTGAACTTTAATGAACGATAATGAAAAAAAAAATAAAAAAATAAATAAAAAGCTTCTCTGGTGAGCTTTTGTTTACATTCCTCCCCTGTCTCTCTCTCTCTCTCTGTCGCACTCTGTGTGACTTTAGTTTTCCCCCCTGTTCTCATTTTTCCACCCGTTCTTGGGCTCCCTATCTCCTTATAAGGACTTTTTTTTTCCGGTTGTGTCCCAATTCACTAACAGTGGCAGCGGTAGTGTATTGTGCCGCGACCCTGAGGACACAGGTTTGATCCTACAAGAGGAGCAGTGTGTTTACTTATTTATTTATTTTTTCTTACTTCTTGGGTTTACCTGCTTTAAAAATTCAACTGTTCTGCAATTAAGTTCAACAACCCTCCGGACTGGAGAGCTACCAGTTTGTAGCACTCCATCCCATTACACTTCATTTTACAAAACCACTTAATGGCCTGGAAAATATCTTACCCACAGCCAAACTTAATTACCGACCCCTGATCTAGTAGATTGAGAAACTAAGGAAACTATTTATATATATTTATACTAGGGGTGAGCGATATGGCTCTAAAATAATATCACGATATTTCAGAGCATTTTTGCGATAACGATATACTTGGCAACATAGGAAAACAGAAAAATAATTCATTCATTTCAGGAATATAGTATAATAGTATAACAGAATAATCATAATGTGGCAAAATAAATAATAAAGCATAAAATAATATAATGCAGCAAAAAATTTTGCTGAATATTTTCATGCATATAAACTGCAAACTAAAACAATTATACAATAAATACACCTAAAGCTTCACAGTAAGTAATAGACTACTTTTAAGACAAACCATCCCTATTATCACGATATGGATTTTTAATATCATGATATTTCTGTGTCACGATATATTGTACACGATATAATATTGCCCACCCCTACTTTATACTTTGTATTATTTTGTATCTTTATCTGTATATTGTAACATCTATCCGTATCTGTCTGTCGAATAAGTTTGAGATGAAATTATGAGTGAAATTATTGGGTGTTTTAGACAATATGGATTATAGTAGTTAATTGTTACAAAAATGGGAAAGATTTTATCTGTAATAAAAAGATGCACACAATTATCTACACTTAGAGCTGTCAGACGAGCACAAACATGAGACACACATTTCTCAACAGCCCTTCCACCCCGCCCCACCCGCCCCCCATCCCCCCCCGCCCTTCTTAAATTTTTCATTTAAGAAATCTCAATATATAGTTTTGCTCACAATACCGCAACACATTTCAGTACATTGAATCGTAATGCCTGTAACATGATGCAGACATATTGCAATGGCCGGTGTTTACCAATACACAACCTTACTACTTAACGCAAAATAAGTTACATTAGTGTTTAGTTTTTACTTTACTCGTTTCATTAAATTTTTATTTAGTTTCTATTTTTTTTTTTAGCTTTTTCTGCTTTTAAATATTTACTGTTTGATCTATGTACTGTATGTACACGGGATCTCTTGGATGTAAGGTGACCATGAGTATCATTACTACTAGGGGTGGGCAATATTATATCGTATACAATATATCGTGACACAGAAATATCATGATATTAAAAATCCATATCGTGATAATAGGGCTGTTCTGACTTAAAAGTAGTCTATTATTTACTGTGAAGCTTTAGGTGTATTTATTGTATAATTGTTTTAGTTTGCAGTTTATATTCATGCACTAAATATTCTGCCATATTTTTTGCTGCATTATATTATTTTATGCTATATTATTTTTTTTTTTGCCACATTATGATTATTCTGTTATACTCTTATATTATACTCCTGAAATTAATGAATTATTTTAGTTTTCCTATATCGCCAAGTATATCGTTATCGCAAAAATAACCTGAAATATCATGATATTATTTTAGAGACATATCACCCACCCCTAATTACTACTACATCATTGTTTCGCCCAAAATAGGCGAATATTATTTGTATATTTTGATTTTATTAGCTTTATATGAACTGATATTGGATCATTTATATTAAGATTTAGATTCGAATAGAAAACCTCAATACGAAAGAGCAAGAACACCAGAGGCCCGAGAAAACATCCTGCCCGGCGGCTCCGTATCTCAACGTGCTAATCGCTATCACAATGCACGCTCCGCAACCCAGGGGCAGCTGGGTATTTTTAGCTTCAGCATGAAACAAAAACAATCTGCCCATAAATACCTTCAGAATGAGCAGACTGAACACAGAGCGAGCCACAGGAAGCCCAACAATCACTGCCTCAGACAATAGACCAGATGAGTGCAGCGCTCTGAAAGACTGATCCTGTCCCTCAGTAATGAATGAACAGTAGATACCTCAGAAAGTTCCTCAGTGAGATCCTCAGTGTAAACAATGCTGCAGTATTCTCTTACAGAACTGTCCTATTCCAGTTAACTCAGACACTTTAGCTCACATAATAAAAGCACTGGCCTGCTAATATGGAAAACACTCCTGTTCAATACATCGTTTCAGGACTTTCATTTTCCAGCAGGAGTTGCCTTAAGCCCCATCTGGATGGGATTAGTTTCTTAAAGGATTCTGTGTTAATTTTCTTTTATTTAGAGTCCTCTGTGATTTTATTCCCGTCCGGAACGACCATGTTCATGTTTTGGGTCTCAAAATTACAGGCTGAATTATCTACTGTTTTTCGCTGAACTCTTTTTCTTGGTCCTCCGGTAATTTTAGTCTCGTCCGGACACACATCTCTGAGTTTTGTCTCCTTGTGTTTAATAAAATATCTATTTGTCCACTGCCGCGCACCGTAATTACACTTTAGGCACGTGTTTTCACGGAGATCCACGTTAAAAAAAACACAACAGCGAGTGGAAACGGAGGAGCTACTGAACGCCACGATGTCATGTGACCGAGAAAGCCTACAAAAAAAAATAAAAATAAATGGTACTTCTGTTTTTTCAATTGCAGTCCGGATGCAGTTTTTGAGAGAGTTTTATCACTGAGTAGAAGTGTGAAATATTTTTCACAGACGTCCCCCTGAGAAAGTAATCCTGTTCAGATAGGGCTTTAATGCAACTTCTTTGGGTTAATTAGTAAGGTTTTGTGTACAGGTAAAATAAAAGTTTAGATTTTAACCAATCAGAAACAACAAAACCATGGAAAAAAAATCTTGGAAAGTTACTGATTTTTTCAGTCTACTAAATGGTTTAAAAATGTTTCTGCTGCAGTAGTATATTCTTGAAATAAAAAATAAATTGTGATATTGCTATAAATACTGTTACTAAAAAAAAATTTAAAATATTGAGATATAAATATGACAACAACTAAATATTGTAATGTCTTTTTTTATTCTGGCAACTCTGGACACACTCTCAGTCTTGCTGCTGCCTATTACATTACTTTTATAGTTCTACCCTATTTTGCACTAACAATAACAATAGTTTATTCACTATCTACTGTTTACATATCTACAAATTTGCACTGCTAAATTTAAATTATTATAGAACTATATTTGATTTTCTGTTTTGCAGTTATCCTCCTTTTATGCACATCAACTAGTGTTCATGGTCTACTTTGTTTAAATGCACTACACCTACATTCTCCATTACACACTCACTAAAGACTGTACTTTAGTACTTTATACTTTATTTTATTGTATTTTTATGTGTATTGTTATATCTTATCCTTCTTTTGTAACTGTATACTATAGATACCTGCAGCTGGATGTCTAGAATTTCCCCTCTGTGATTAATAAAGTAAGTAAGTATCTATCTATCAATCTCTATCTATCTGTTTTACCACTATCGTGTGAGCAAACTTAAGCCTTTATTACCAGAGTAAATCTTGAGCACATTACAGTAATTACTGGTCAGAGAGGAATTCTACAGAATTAAGAGATAATACATGGATAATACACTGGAGGCATCTCTATAATGGGCTAATAATTAGAACAGCAGAGGCAATATCTCATGAAACAGATTGGCCTCAAGTTTATAACTGCAATGATACCACAGTTTAATAAATCAAATTTATGGATAGATTTTTAAGACAAAAAAGCTTAAAAACACGTATTAAGCTTTGTAATTAAGTACTTAAGCAATAAGTGTGGGGATTAAGTGTTTAAGTGCTTAAGATAATTAAGTGTATGAATGTAGAGCTGATTAACAGTGTGTAAATCACTATCTGAGGCTCTCCAGGACAGGACTTGAAGATCTTGTGATAGAATTAGATTTATTTCTATATCATTGCTGTCCAATAAAAAAAAAAAGCATCTACAAAACAGCAACTTTACATGAGATTAAACCTTCTTAATTTTCAATGGGAGTTTGTTTCAGATCTTTATATTTATATATATTTATATATATATATATATATATATATATATATATATATATATATATATATATATATATATATATATATATATATATATATATTTATATACAGGTGCTGGTCAACGAATTAGAATAATTTGAAATAGTGCAATCATGAAATTCTTTGAATGCATTTTTTGTGCAGAAAGCAAATCAGGTGTTCACCGCACCTGTCCTACTCGTTAGACTAATCACAGAACTCGTTACCTGGAAAAAAATTTGCTCAGCTGAGCTTTCCAAAAGGCCCATTTAGGCCATTTAACTGTGACACTGTTGTTTTATTGAATTAGAATAATGGAGAAACCGTTTCATTGAATTAGAATAATTTTTATTATAATTACAATCATCACTTTCTCAGTATTTTGTGGCTGCCCCCTTGGCTTGTATGACTGCCTGAAGTCTCCGCGGCATCGATTTGACCAGCTTGTCGCAAGTTTCCGCACTCACAGCTTCCCAGGCAGTGGCGATGTTCTGCTTCAGTTGGTCCAGCGTAGTAGGCTTTCTGTCGCGAATTTTCCGCTTGACGATGGCCCAAAGGTTTTCAATGACATTGAGGTCAGGCGAGTTGGCCGGCCATGCCAAAACTTCAAGCTGTTTTTTAGTGAACCAATCTTTGGTCGACTTTGCCGCATGAGCCGGTGCAAGATCCTGTTGAAATATGAAGTCTTCTTCGCCGAACTGTTCCTCAACAGTCGGAATCAGGAACGTTTCCAGAACATCTTGATATACGGCAGCATTGACAGTCTTCTTGAGGAAGCAGAGTTTCCCTACACCTCGAGCGGACATGCATCCCCAGACCATAACGCTCTGGGGAAACTTGACGGATCTTTTCACGCACTCGTGGTTGTAGGTTTCGCCACCACGACGCCAGACACGAGGACCTTGGTCACCGAAGGAGATGCAGAAGCGTGATTCGTCACTGAAGACCACTTTCTGCCAGTCTTCAGCAGTCCACTCGCCGTGTTCTTTGGCCCACTTCAGCCGTTTCTCCATTTGTTTCTTGTTCAGCATCGGTTTTACTGCTGGAACGCGAGATTTGAAGCCGAGTTCGCGCAGATGACGGTAAGTGGTTGATCTGGAGATGTCAGCGCCGGTCTGCTTGTTCCACAAGTCGGTGAGCTCGGAAGTGGACTTGAACCGGTTGCTGACTGCGATCTTTCTCAGCTGCTTGTTGTCGCGAGCAGAAGTTTTTCGGACGCCGGAACAGTTGGTGCGCTTGCTGCAGTTTTTCTTGAGAGCTTTGCAGACGGAAGACTGGCTGATGCCGAGCTGCTCAGCAATTTTAGTTTGGGTCAAGCCTTGTTGGCGAAGGGCTTGAATTTGAGCCACTATTCCGGTTGAGAGGTCGTGCTGCTTACCCATGATTGATTTTACAACTTAGAAATTCTACTCAACCCTGACTTTATACTGCACAGTCAACACTCTTCACAGAAAACAAAAATTCCAGCATTTATTCTAATTCAATGAAACGGTTTCTCCATTATTCTAATTCAATAAAACAACAGTGTCACAGTTAAATGGCCTAAACGGGCCTTTTGGAAAGCTCAGCTGAGCAAATTTTTTTCCAGGTAACGAGTTCTGTGATTAGTCTAACGAGTAGGACAGGTGCGGTGAACACCTGATTTGCTTTCTGCACAAAAAATGCATTCAAAGAATTTCATGATTGCACTATTTCAAATTATTCTAATTCGTTGACCAGCACCTGTATATATTTATAATTTTATTTCTAATTTTTTCCCCATTTTCTCTCAAATTTTTACCACCAATATACACTAACGCTCAGAAGAGAGCCCAGCGACTTGGTTCCGATACATCAGCTCACAGACGCAGCCTTGTGCTGATCAACATCTCCCTATGAGTGATGAGGGGAAAGAGCACCATCTACTGTACCCACCCAGACAGAGCAAGGCCAATTGTGCTCTCTCAGAGCTCCGGCAGCTGATGGCAAGCTGCATAAACAGGATTAGAACCGGCGATCTCCTGATCATAGTGGCAGCGCTTAGCACGCTGGACCACTTGGAGCCCAGTTGGCACAGTGTACAAGACAGTTTGTGTTTACAAATTATGTAGTAAACTAAAAATTGACCAAAATGGAGATACTTGTTTTTTTTTATTGGACAGCAACAATAAACACTAATTTTAAATTCATTTCTAAGGCTATGGAACTCCAGAAAACCAGAGTGAGAGTTATTTTTCACAAATGGAGAAAACTTGGAACACTAGTAACTAGTGCTGGGCAATAAAACCAAGTAGCACATTAGAAACTTGTCTTTATTTGTTCCACCACCTTTTCAGGTAAATTGCTTTAAAATATTTTAATGTTAGCATAATGTATATGCAACAAAACTTTAAAGGCTATTATTTTGATAAACATCAGCAGTAAATAATCTCAAAATAACAAATCTACAATAGAAAAGCATACACAATACATACTTTTTATATGACTAAAATGTATTAGACTGAAACATTAGACTAAAAAGTTTGTTTTTGTTAACTAAAACTAGACTAAAACTAAAAATAACCAAAAGACTAAAATGTAACAAAAACTATTATACACTTTAGTCAAAAGACTAAAACTAAAACAATCAAAATCACCTGTCAAATTAAATTAAATGAGTCCAATATAATGACTATATATATAAAAGGACCTGTGTGGATGTATAATGACTTTTTAAAGTTCATTTAAAAGCTGTCTGAGCACCTTGTACCCACCTGGCAAGTTGTGAACATCCTACTGTCTGTCCACAAGGCTCTGAGCCCGCTATTGATTTTGGCAATAACTCCCTTATTCTGTCACTTATGAGTAAAATGAAATCTTTAAGATTTTTTTTTTATTTATACCGTGATGCATATCGATATAGACTGATATGGAAAACTATTTCATGATATGATTTTTCTCCATATCGCCCAGCCCTCCTGATAACCCTTGCCAAGAGTGTCCGGCAGAGCGAAATATTTCAAAAGGGCATGGACAACTCATCCATGAGGTCACAAAAGAACCCAGAACAACATTTAAAGAACAGCAGATCTAACTTGTCTTAGTTAAAGTCAGTTTTAATGACTCAATAATAAAGAAACTGGTCACCTCTAGTTTTTGTTATGGGGTCACGGGTCTTGCTGTTAAAGGATGAGCTGCTAACTAGAGGTCTTCTGGAGCCCATGCCTCAGTGGGGGCTTGTAAACTGTAACAATTACAAGACCATCCTCTACAATCACTTCCTCCTACAGGATCCTGTTCCTACATGTTCTCGGACAAACCAGACTGAAAAACAATGCCGCAGTAATTTTAATTCTGAGCTGTGGCAATGCTTATGAATCAAGGGAACCTTATGATGACACTGTCTTGGATGTTACCATATCTCTTCCCACCCTCCTACTGTATGTTGAAATCAGCTCACCAGATCTGCACCAGCCTCCAAACAGTGATTACAACACTAACAGTTACTGATTTAACATCCATCAGCAGCACAAACACACACCACGATGTGCTTACATAATACACACAAAAAAACTGCCTTATAAAAATCTCTCACAGGCTACAGGAGTGCTCGAAAGTTTGTGAAGCATTTAGAATTCTCTATATTTCTGTATAAATATGATCTAAAACATGATCAGATTTTCACACAAGTTCTACACTTGATCAAGAGTAGCAAGAGTCTTTAGTGAACTGGGAAAATCTTTTATTTTATTTTTTTATTCTAATGTTCTATATTTTGATTTATGTATTCTTAGTTCATTATTACGCATTTTATAATTTATCATTAACTCTGGTCATTTTACTTTACTTTTAATACTATCAATATTAAGTTTGTTTTGCCTTTATTTTCCATATTTCTGAACAAATATAACCCAAATCATAATCAGATTTTCACACAAGTTCTACATGTAGATAAAAAAACCCAATTAAACTAATAAGAGAAAAAACTATGCTCGATTAAGAGTACCAAGAGTTTTTAGTGAACTGGGAAAATCTGCTTTTAGCTACAGAACAGAACAGCACCAGGGATCACTGAACTATTTTAAACTTTTAGTACTTTTATTAGTTTATCTTTTTATTATTTGAATTTTTAATTTATTTTATTTACTATTTCTTTGAATGTTTTTTATTCTAATGATTTATATTTTGATTCATATGTTTTTAGTTCATTATTACTCATTCTATCATTTATCATTCTTATAATTTTACTTTACTTCTACTTTTATATTTTTCTTTTTTTTATACTTAATACATTTTTTACTTTTTATGGGTCAATTTGTTTTTACTGTCTCCTAGAATTTTCTATTTTACATAAAGATTTTTTTATATATATTATATTATTCAATTATTATATATATTTTTCACTATTTTATTCCTAATTATTTATAATTTGTTATTAAATGTTTTCAATCCCTTTTTACTGTAAATGCTTGGCAACACTGTAAATGAGGGTCACCCTCAATGTATTCCTGAGTGAAAATAAAGGTTGATTAATTGATTGACTGATGGATTGATTGATAATATGATGATATATATATATATATATATAGATATAGATATATATATATATATATATATATATATATATATATATATATATATATATATATATATATATAAATATATATATATAAAAACTCAATATATTTACTTTTTTGCTCCCACACTAGACAGCTCTGACCAATCAGAGAAGATGATGTGCTGGCGTGGTTTATTGGTGAGCATGTTCGTGCTTTTAGGTGTTTTTATGCCTGTGTGAAAACAAACCAAACAGAGGGAGAAATGCTCCAAAAAACCAAACTCATCAACTGATCCAGTCCATAGAAATCAAACCATGTGAAAACGCTCTTTTATACTCAACAAATAAAATTATAATTCAGATGTTTATAATAAAATGTATATAAATTTCACTGCATTTTACATTTCTTACACTCATTCTTTTATTTGCATTGAAATATCCACTATAAAACTGCAAACTTGTGTCTTAAGAAGAACATGTGCGATTCATTTGAGTTAATCACAGACCATTGTTGTGATTAATCAGATTCAATTTTTCAATCGATTGAAATGAGTGTTTTGAGTCACACTGGAGCAGTACACACAATCACGCTGCTCAAAGTGATTATACTCTGCTAGAAGACAGGCGGCTGGTCAGTGCCTTAATGCTCACTAAGTGGCCTTATGGTCATCAATATGGGAGAGGAGGCTATGCACTGGGGGATACTGGGGGGGGGAAAAAATCCCACCCAAAGCCATTTATCAGAGCCTTTTTATCGCCCTCAAACCAGTTAAAGCTTCTATCTCAGCCTGTCCATCAGGGCTGTAATGATGCTCTCCACATGTCCACTCTCTCCCTGCTTTATCTTCCTGTGGACCAATCGCTTCTCCTGCTGGAGTCCACAGATCGTACCGCAACGTGATCAACGTGAGGAACAGGAAACATGGAGGATCACTGAGGAACAGGACGCTTCAAGTTTTTGCCGATTGCTGTATTCAATCAACTCCTTGTCGAGTGCACAGACCAGGCTAACCACTGTACTAAAGACTGGACTGTGCGACATCTCTGAAACTTGAAGCTACCACAGGTCTAGCGCCTCTGCTGGCTGGTTGCACCCATCTAATTTTTCTTTTCTTTTATCTCTAGTGTTCAACTATTTCAACAGTTATTTCACTCTGTGCCACATTTTTATGTCCCCAGAAATCTGTAATTAAACTGCATGCTGCTGTATCATAAGAAGGCAGGGCTACTAGGCAGGGCTACTAGGGGTGTGCCATACTGTCTCCGATGCAAAATATTGCCTGAAAAAATTGACATAGATAGTATTTATAACCATTTATCTATTTACATTGTTCACTTTTCGCACTATAAATTGCATTGTATTACAAGGTGCACCAACAATAAACTTCAAATACTTCGGGTCAGGTGACAGTAAAAAAAAAGGCCTCATATGAGGACACCAGGTCTTTATAGAGCAAAATTTAGTGTTGTGGTCAAGACAACCCAAAATGTGACATCCACACATGTGGACGTCAGGTCCTAGGAGTCCAAAGGATACAATGATTCTAATAAAGAATTTACAATTCTAGCCAAAAGGGGTGGGCAATAAGATATTTCATGGTATTTTCACAATAACGATATTTTTGGCAATATGACAAAACACTGAATTAAAAAAAATATTTAAAAAATACACTACTGCAACCAAATAAAAATGTTATTGTATTATTACACATGATATGACCTGATATGACCTAACTGAGATATAAAAAAAAAATGCAATAATTTTATCAGATTTACAGTAACAGATGTCAATGATCCAGAATGTCATGATACTTATAATAATAATGCACTCCAAATATCTCCATATATCCAGGATTAAATTAGAATAAATGATACTGGACAGATATAATCTGTCTCTAGTAGAAAATATATAATGGGAAATGGGGTTGGTGACATGGCACGATATTTTAGGGTATATTAACGCTCACAATATAAAAAAAAATTGACGATATCGTGTACAATACGATATGGCACACCCCTCACTAGGGGTGGGCAATATTATATCGTATACAATATATCGTGACACAGAAATATCATGATATTAAAAATCCATATTGTGATAATAGAGATGTCCTGTCCTAAAAGTAGTCTATTATTTACTGTGAAGCTTTAGGTGTATTTATTGTATAATTGTTTTAGTTTGCAGTTTATATGCATGCACTAAATATTCTGCAATATTTTTTGCTGCATTATATTATTTTATGCTATATTATTTATTTTGCCACATTATGATTATACTGTTATACTATTATACTATATTCCTAAAATTAATTAATTATTTTAGTTTTTCTAAATCGCCAAGTATATCGTTATCGCAAAAATACCCTGAAATATCGTGATATTATTTTAGAGCCACATCGCCCACCCCTAACACCTACTAGTCGATCCCATTTTTTTCAATCCAATTCATCATCTCCTGCTGGTATCAGCCTACATCTAACAGTGAGTATCAGTATCAGGATCAGTGTTTCTTCAGTAAAGGAGAATACAGAAGTTTACGAGGCTGGAGATGGAGGAATGGCTCTGTAGCCCCGGGGCTGAACCAGACCTCAGTCATGCAGTTCCCCTCACTGCTGTGACTGAGTCACACGACAGAGAGGAAATGAGAGGACGTTCAGGGAAGTCAGCGAGTTTCAGATGCAGAATCAGCGTAAACCTTCCCTCAAACAAACTGAGAAAAGAACAGAAAGAACAGAAAGAGTGAAAAAGAAAGAAAGAGCTGATGATAATCTGATTTCTTACTTCTACACAGAGCAGACATAACAATACATGCACCTACAAGCTGAGAGGAATTGCTAACCTGAGAGGCATGAAAACATCATTTTACATTATGCGTAATGCTAAACCACGCCCGTCCATCTCATTTAGCCACACCCACATTTAAGAGTTTTTTTTTCTGCCTTTAAAACAGTTTACAGATTTATCATATTCGAGAATTGAAAACAATATGAATTAGCTACTTCTACTGATCATAAAAGTAACTAAAGCTAATGCTAACCATAAATTACATAACTATGCTATTTACAGCATAGCTAACAGTTTAGCTTATATGGTGATGTGGGACACCATATAACGTAATGCAACAAGAAAAAAAGGGAGCTGCGTTTTTGGTTGAAGGAGCTAAATAAACAAATTAATAAATTAATCAATAAAAGAGCCCAAATATTTATATTTCAGCGCATACCATTTTGTGGATTAATTATTTTTTAATGTGAATTCAGTTTCTAAAAAGCACAAATACCATGATCATCCAGAGGCATGAAAACAACATTTTACATTATATGTAACGCTAAACCACGCCTGTCCATCTCATTTAGCCACACCCACATTTAAATAGTTTACAGATTTATCATATTCAAGAACTGAAAACAGTATGAAGTAGCTAAAACTACTGACCATAGAAGTAACTAAAGCTAATGCTAACCAAACATTACATTACTGTGCTATTTACAGCATAGCTAACGGTTTAGCTTATATGGTGTTGTCGGACACAATATAACTTAATGGAAAAAGAGAAGCTGCATCTGTGGTTGAAGGATCTAAATAAACAAATAATCAATTAATCAATAAAAGAGCCCAAATACCTATATTTCTAAATTTGACATTTTGTGGATTCATTCTTTTTTTTATTGTGGATTCAGTTTCTAAAAAGCACAAATACCTTGATCATCCAGAGGCATGAAAACAACATTTTACATTATATGTAACGCTAAGCCACGCCCGTCCATCTCATTTAGCCACACCCACATTTAAGAGTTTTTTTTGAACTACTGATCATAAAAGTAACTAAAGCTAATGCTAACCAAACATTACAATACTGTGCTATTTACAGCATAGCTAACAGTTTAGCTTATATGGTGATGTCGGACACAATATAACTGGATATTGTGTAACTAAAAAAATGGAAAAAGAGAAGCTGCATCTGTGGTTGAAGGATCTAAATAAACAAATTAATTAATTCATCAATAAAAGAGCCCAAATACCTATATTTCTAAATTTGACATTTTGTGGATTCATTCTTTTTTTTTTATTGTGGATTCAGTTTCTAAAAAGCAGAAATACAATGATCATCCAGAGCACAGTTGCTGCCTCTGCATTGCCAAGATGCGTAGTTACATTTCTGCTGGGAAGATTTGCGTCAGGCTGTGTTAAAAGCTACGACAAAAGCTGCATTTTTGCCTCAATAACATTTTAACATTAATCACATTGTATTTGGGGGACGCTTTTATTCAAAGCCACTTACAAATGATGAGGTAAAGAAGCACTAGAAGGATATGGTAGAATGTGTAAAAATAACATCTCATGGAGGAAACCCAACTAACAGGATCCACCCCTCTACAGAGTGCATCATTCAGCCCAGTAGATATTGTCACAGCAACACAGCAGAGCTAACAATCATCACTATCCACATAGCAAATAAAACAAATAACTGACTAAGAAATATGAGCCAAAAGTCACGGTTATCTCATTCATGGTTACATACATAGCAGTGTGGACTAGGACTGCACCATATGGAAAAAGAATTATATTGCAAACGTTCTTTTTTCGATATTTATCGCGATATTAAACCATGTGGATGGAGGCCACGCAGTTACCTCGTGTTTACAATGTTTTTAATGAGGTAAACAATCACAATCACTTGCACATATGTTACTCGATTAATATTTAATATTTAATAATTTTCTACTCACACTTCACTCACACCTCCAGGTGTACACAAGCAGTACTCACTACTGGGGTGATGCCAGGTGTGATCAGCTCGCAGGGTGTTTCAGTAACACGGTGTAACAGTTTGAATGGCTGGAGGGAGTGTAAGAGGAGACTAACTCTCACACTCACAGGGTGCGGCATTAACCACAAGCCACTACCTTACTCAAACACTCCACCTGATACAATCAATCTCCTCACACCCATTTCATTCTGCTTTTCTCTGCTCTTTTAAAAAAATTCTCTCTCTCTCTCTTTCTCTGTTACGAGAGGGCATATAGGCCAAAGACAATCCTAAAGCTTATAATCAGTAAATACGAAAACTACAAAACTAATTATCATATTTTAAAGGGGTGTCATACAATGCATTTATTCATTTACCGTATTCTTCGCACTATAAGTTGCATTTAAAATCCTTTCATTTTCCTAAAAAATCAACAGTGTGCCTTTGAATCCAGTGGCGAGACCTCCTGAATTTTCCTGAAGGAAAACATGGCAACATCCCTGTTCCTTATTAGTATCACCAGTACATTAAACTCTCCCCCGTAGTCCAAACAGAATATATGTGAGTTTGGTTAGCGCATATCGGCCCATTTTCCATCTTATGTTCCTCGTCTAAACTGTCTTTCCATATCCAGTGTCCAACAATCTCAACAATTAGTTTTAGAAACAATGAGTCAAGATTGTTATGTAACAGTGAGGTGTGGATGACCCAATCAGAGACAAGGAATGACATTCTCTCACTGGTTTAAAAAAAAAAAAAAAAAAAAAAACAGAAATAGTTCTATAGTTCAAGATCAGAGTTGGGCAATATGATATAACATTTTATAATGTTGTGATTTTGTATTGTTTATTAGTTTTGTTTAAATTAAATAATATTAGCGGTGTCAGTCACTTAAAAATGAATTAAAATCATGATTATTTTTTTTAAACTGGAAGTTCCCAGTATTATTGTGAGGGGACAGTAATAATAGTGTAGTGTGGTTTAGGTCTGGCCGACTACATCATTTTTACTGTATTATAATATCTCAGAGAGAGAGAGAAAGAGAGAGGAGCAAGCGCGAGAAACACACCCAGTAGGAGCGCCTAACCCTGCATTCACACTGGAAAGCGACAGACGACCATTCATTTTCTATAGCAGCGCAGCGATGGTGTGCGGACAATCTGAATGATGAGCTATGGGCTAAGTCAGTAGCAAGTTCCTAATAGCAACAGTGCTACAGCTACACTTTCTAGGTTACATTCATTGGCTCCACAAGTCTCCTATAGAATGCCTCTGTACCTTAAATTCTGCATGCGCGAACCAAATCATGACCCCTGTGTAGCCACTGCTATTAAACCACACAATTTTTAATACCATCTTTTAATAACATCTCAAGCTCCATTTCCAGCTTGAAACTGAAACACCTGTCATTTTAGTGTGGGAGGTTTCATGGCTAAATTGGAGCAGCCTGGTGTTCAATCTTCATTAATTGCACATTATTGCACCAGTAAGAGCAGAGTGTGAAGGTTCAGTTATAGCAGGGTAAGAGCACAGTTCTGCTCTAAATATTGCAATGCACACAACATTATGGGTGACATACCAGAGTTCAAAAGAGGACAAACTGTTGGTGCACGTCTTGCTGGCACATCTGTGACCAAGACAGCAAGTCTTTGTGATCCATCAAGAGCCACGGTATCCAGGGTAATGTCAGCATACCACCAAGAAGGACCAACCACATCCAACAGGATTAACTGTGGACGCTGTAAGAGGAAGCTGTCTGAAAGGGATGTTCGGGTGCTAACCTGGATTTTATCCAAAAAACATAAAACCACGGCTGATCAAATCACGGCAGAATTCAATGTGCACCTCAACTCTCCTGTTTCCATCAGAACTGTCCGTCACCACAATAAATTATTGTGCTCTAAAACCAGGTGTTTCAGTTTTATTGTCCAACCCCTGTATAAACTGCAAACAAACAATAAAAAGTAAATGTACAATAAATGGCAAAACAAATTCAGAATAGTGTGCTTTCAAGAATATCGCAACATGACGATGTGGAGTTTTTTTTTGTGTGGGGAAAAACCTGGTGATATTATTGTCGATGATACGATATAGCACAACACAGGACCTGTCTCAGAAACATCCCCCCGTCCCTCAGTCTCATGCCCGGTGAGTCGTCGCACGCCTCAGTTGCATCAGATCAGATCAGTAGTAATTTCTTGGAATCAGGGAAAAAAATTATAAAACTGCCAATAAAAACAGCAGTGTGTGGGAAATAAGGCTGGATATTCAATTCTGATTCACAACAACTTATTAGATTTGTTTTTTTCCAGTTTGATATCAAGTTTGTATGGTATTTTTGTGTTATTGTAACAAGTTTTGTTTGGATATGAAAATAAGAAATAAAATAAAAGTTTCTGGGTCAAGTTATTTATCATATCGTATACAATATTATCCCCCAAAATGTTAAAATCGAGATGTTCCTGAAATCAGTGCATTTTGTATTTATTTGTTTGCAGTTTAAATGCACTAAATATTCTACACTTCACTTTTGGGTTCGATTTTTCTTGTTACTTAAACAAAAATGAACAATGTAACACAAATTAATTAGAAAAAAATAAAAAAAAAATATGGAAAAATAAATACTATACAAAAAAATGTATTACGATACAATGAAACATTACCACATTACCCAGTTCTGCTCCAAACTTCAACAATATGATTTAAAACTCACACTAATAAAAGGCCAAACCATCAAATCTACAGAGTTAATTACTGTATTATTAGAGTAGGATCTCTTACCGCTCCACATGCTGGATGGATCTATAGGTCTATTGTTTTCTCAAGTCTTTGTTGATGCAGATTAAAGTCTGGCCGTCGTGTTGCAGCAATTCCTGCTGACGGCTTTAAGAACAAAAGAGCGAAGCGACTGCATGAATCAGGCCGAACTCCACGTAAACAATTACACAATAACGTGAAGGAGGAAGCTGAGAGAGTCATATCCAGTCTCGCCTAACAGTGCGCGTCCACTGGCACTTGAGCCCCAACGCATCCCATTCATTTCAACGGAGAGAGCCACCGCATGCCACGGTGCATACTGGGTTGCCTTGCGTTGAGCGCAGCCCCGCCCTCCGGCAAGAAAGTTGAGCAGATCTCAACTCTATTCGAATGAATGAATCCGGCACCGTGAACTGCGTTGAAGAAAAGAGCTAGTGGACCTTTAGTCTCTGAGCCTATACACTCTACAGCCCAGGACCAGGACTAGTACCAGGACCATAACAAAGAACAAGGACCGGGACAAGACAAAGACCAGCTCAGAACAAGGACAAGACAAGGACAAGCCCAGGACCAAACCAGGACCAGACAGGAAATAGACAAGGACCAATACCAGACCCAGGACCAGGAAAAGACAAAGACCAGGGCCAGTCCAGGACCAATACCAGGACCGGCCCAGGACAGGGACCAAGACAAGAACAAGCCCAACACGAGGAGGACCGGAAAAAGGCCAACCCAGGACAAGACCAGCCCAGCATAAGGACCAGACAAGGACCAATACCAGGAAAAGACAAGGACCAAGACCAATACAGGGACAAGGACCAGCCCAGCACAAGGACTGGACAAAGGCCAGGACCGGACAAGGACCAGCCCAAAACAAAGACAAGGGCCAGGACAAGGGCCAGGACAAGGGCCAGGACAAGGGCCAGGACAAGGGCCAGGACAAGGGCCAGGGCCAACACCAGCTCGAGGATCTGACCAGAACTAGCCCAGGACTAGAGAAGAACCAAGACCAGACAGGGACCAGACTAATGGGTTTTGGAAGTGCTAAGTCAGTCTGAGATTGAGTCACTGATTAATGAGCTCAGCCAAGCAGAGCCATGGAGGTTAATGAGAAGACGATGAGTCAAATGGTCAATCAGGCAACAGTAATCCCCAATAGTAAGCAGGCAAAAACCAAAATAAAAATATTTGCCCAAAACAGAACAAAATGAAACATCTGCCCAAATATTAAACAAATAAAGCCTAAATACAGTACAGTATTTTAATCTTGCTTTTTAAGGAAAAAGCAATTGCCAAAATATTAAAGCAGTGAACATTTGTAACATTCAAGCATATCTACCATGCTACACAGTAGTAGTGCAATTCTAGTCATGCATTTACCTCAGCAGACTTTTAGTAAAGAATTTGCATAAACAGCGCCATTCAATTATAAATTTACCTTATACTTAAACACATGTGACTAAAATTGACAGAGACAGAGATATGAGTCAGTAACATGCTAAGCTAACAAGTATATTTAAGTATATCTTTCAGCTGGAAACGGCTTATCCATTAAGAGCCCAGAACCATTTATGAATATTGATACCAATTTTAAAACTGAATCAGATAAATTCACTAAGCAGTGAATTTTTTTTCTTATTGTGGGAACATGGCTGTAAAAATAAGAGAACCTAAACTCATACCAAGCATCATAATGGATACTAAACACTTTTTTTTGCCATATTCAGACAAACAATTTTAGTTTTGCCAAAAATTCAGTGCTTTCCTAATATAAAAGGTCTGTTTCTTTATACCTGAAGGAAGGTACCGGGTCCTGTCTGGTCGTGCACTACTGTTTATGAAACAGAAGGATTGGTAGTTTGGTATTATTGTAGTGTAGCATTTATTATCTTATATAACCCGGCATGTTCAGGCTCCGCCAACCGAGCAACACCAGGCCCAATTTCATTTTTACACATAAACACAGCCACAAGCAATGATCAGCCAATCATAGCCTCCCCTACTGGTCACCAACAAGGATACCCAGCTCAAAACTAAAAAAGCAAACTTCACAAACCAAAAGCAACAGCCATTCAACCACAATAGCTTTAAAAATATATAAATATATATATAGTGATTTAATCTGCTTTAAATTTTAAGTTAAAGAAATCCATTAAAATCATGTAAAGTTACATACATTTAGGGCTACAATCTGAGATTTGATTGAACATTTTAATCAATATGTTTATTTTATTAATCAATCAAGGGTTGTTACATACATCTATTGTTTAACAAGGTTAATTAGAAAAAAAATAGAAAAGAAATGAAAAATAACCCCCCCACACACACACACACACACACACACACACACACACACACACACAGAGACACAGAGACACACACACACACACACACACACACACACACACACACACACACACACACACACACACACACACACATACACATAAAAAGCTCAGGCAAGAATAAAATGATAAATACATTCAGAAATGTAAAGAAGTGATAGTTAAGTGATATAATGTATTATACAATAAACAAAAGCTATGTATACATACATATATAAAAAGGAAATACAGCAATAATTTGTACAAGCACATCAAGGCCAATTATCAATTATTCATGCACATCTGTGTGTTCACCATTTCGTTTTGCTCTTTTAGAATTCGTTAGATTATATTTCTTTAAGCATTTTGAGCTTAGTTTAGTTTAGTTGGTTATTTTCTTATTTTATATCTATTTTTCAGTTTTTATTGAATTTTAATAGCTTATTAGCTTCTAGCTTGTTGCTGCCTTCTTTGTTTTTATTCATTTAATAGTTTTATCTAACTATTTTAAGACATACACACAGACACTGTGTGATTTTTTTTAATCAGGTGCAGAGAGCTCATCTGCATGTTTGAATGGCTTGTCCTGTAGGAAAACGTACACGATTAATATGCTGACATTAATCCACCTGCAGAGATTTTGAATCAGCACACAAATCACAGTGTGATTTGTAAATTGAACTTAGTTCTACGTCACGTCACAGACCGTTTTCTTCAGCCGAACCAGACAGCACGCCAGGAAAGTGCTATGGCATGCTAATCACCATATAGCTAAGTAACCAAGTATTATTGTTATTGAAAACTAATGAAATAACGAAAACTGAAAGTGAAAGTTCTCCTTAAATGAAACTAATAAAAACGATTTAAAAAAACTGAAATTACAGATTGAATACTCTCATTTTCGTGTTTGTTAATTTATTTATAAATAAATATAATAAGTAAGTATGTAAGCAATGATATTATTTTGTCATATTTTTCAAAGAATAACTGAAAACATACTCAAATGTGGTATATCATGATATCTATATCTCGTTATCATGATATAAAAATTTCCATATTGTGATATATTATTTTTCCAATATCGCCCAGCTCTAGTTGGAAGATATCAAGTTGAAAGTGACAAATTTTCCCCAAACTTCTGTGAATATCTTAGGCTTTTTCCTTAAATTAAAGAGACTCTTTTCAAATGAAACATAATAATAGAGTTCTTTTATCCACATCAAGGAAGTAGGAGGATCACTGCATTTCCATTTCTGAGCAATACATTTGTTTGCAGCAACTAAAGCCAGTTTAATGTACCTAATGTTAGTTTTAGCAATTTCCCCATCTGTTAAGAGTAAGAAGTCATCGTCTAGCAGGGTCCTAATTGGTCTTAATCAGCATCTGCACCTTCCTCTAAAACTTTTTACATTCTGAGATTTAATAAATCCAGATTTAACAGGCTAATATTCTCTGAAGTTCTCCTACACCAACATCACGTTTCAATGGCAGGCCTGAGCCGTACTTCTGAAGATGATGATGATGATGAGGAAAATCCAATAAATGAGAGCCTGAGGCCGTTCCCTTCAGTCTGTCATCAGGACCCAAACCCCTGGAGCTGCAGCAGCACCCCACAGATCATCTGATCTGACAGCAGATCTGCCTTATATAAGGATAATCACAGATTTATCAGATTTCCTGCCCTGAATATTAATTCTCCCACTTTAATTCCCAATGACTGCGTGAGCGTATGAGCGAGAAGCACTGATACTGCGGGTCTGAGCAGAAGTGAAGAACTGAAGAAGTGAATAACTGCATGAGGTGGATTGTGGAGGGTCATTTACACTGATTAATGAAATGTGCTCATGGTCAGCAGGCCATAAAAGTAGTGACGGCAAGTCCATACAGCAGCTCGTGTCATAATTCACACATTTCTACAACTAATTTACATCATATACATTTTGATACCCTACTACTGCTATTCTAATTATTAATATATTTTATGCAGTGTTATGTTAAGTCACACATTTAGCTACTTTAGCAGTGCAGTTTTGCTAATAGATTCACTTCAGCAGAGCAGTTTTGGTCTTACATTAACTTAGCAGTGGAGGTTGGGTCATAAAATTTACCTCAGCAGTGGAGTTCTAGTAATAGATTCACTTCTGCAGAACAGTTTTGGTCATGAATTTACTTCATCAGTGGAGTTTTGGTCATATATTTACCTCAGCAAAGGAGTTTTGGTCATAGATTTACCTCAACAGTGAAATTGTAGTCATAGATTCACTTTTTATCAGTGGAGTTTTAGTCATACATTTACCTCAGCAGTGGAGTTTGGGTCAAAAATGTACCTCAGCAGTGGAGTTTTAGTAATAGATTCACCTCAGCAATGCAGTTTTAATGGTAGATTCACTTCAGCAAAGCAGCTTTGGTCATACATTTACCTCAGCAGTGGAGTTTTGGCCAAAGATTCACTTTAGAAGTGGAGTTTTGGTCATACAAAAGACACTTAAGCAGTGTAAAGCAAAGGTACTCTATTCATATATGACAGAAATTTACACATAGAAAGGCCATCAAAAAAAGTTTAGAACAGCTAAAGTTCTAATCCTAGTCCTGTACAGCTCGTATATTTTAGCTGGAAAACAGAAACGGCGAGAAAAGTGTAAAAATGAACTTAAACCTGCCATTCGTTGGCCTTTTGTCCGGTATGAATTGTCCAATTTTTTCACTCATTCTTATTCTCACTTATTTCAAAATGTTTGACACCAAATATTCAATGCATCTGAAATTTTTCAAAGTCTAAAGGCCTCTTACTTATATAAATCCTTTAAACCCCCCTTTTTAAGAGTGTAGCATGAACTTGCATTCACAATCTCATTCAGTGAACCTCACATTCTGTTCTTGTGTGAAATTAGGCTAAAAGGCAATGGGAAAAAGCGGAAGCAGGGCTGATTTCCTCCGACACTAAATAAGAAAGTGAGAGAGGAAACGGTCAGACAGAAGCCTGGCTGAGCAGGATGAGCAGAGCTGAAACAATCAGAGAGAAAAAAAAAGAGAGATTAAACTAGTTTGCAATTGGGTCAGTGTTATTTAACAACTTTCTTTAACGCTAGCAATACACTAAGGAAGCCTGAGGGGTGATATTAGCTAGCGGTTTGTCCCACGTAGCTTGTTTAAACACGGTAAACACGCTGACTACAGGCAGATTATACTCAGCTCTGAACAGCGAAAGAGCTAGCATGGTTTGTACATAATGCTAATGCTGCTCCAGCAGTGCTAGCCAGGGTTAGCAGTAGGCTACAGGCCGATAATACTCATCTTTGAACGGGTAAATAGCAGTTAGCGGTTAATGCTACTGCTACCCCAGCCCCGGGGCTAGAGAATTAAACTGAAACTTAGTGCTGGGCAGTATACCACATGAGAAACTGGAACCGGTATGTGTTTTTCTCATACTGCCATACCTCTAGAGGGCACTGCGGAGCGCCGTGCTAAACAGCACCATCAAAGAAGAGAATTAAACGCTGGTCTAGCACCTTCCTGCAGAGAAATCAGAATAGATCCTGCTGCTGTTTTTACTGTATGAGTGTTTTTATCCCAGTAAAATAGAGCAGTAACTACAGCCCTTTTAAATATATTAATACTGTAGCTTGAAGGATGAACTGAATGTATTTTTAACTGGAGAAATAAGGGAATTGTAGCCGATTTAAATACTGTAATGCCTCTAATGGCTTCAGGAATAACATATAGTGAATTTATATTATTGTGTCATGTGGCTACAACTAAAGCTACCAAATTTTATAAGAAGGTGGACACCTGTTATTATGTACCTTAGTTAGATTGTATCAAAATTGTATATGTATCTTAAAGGAATGTATGTAGGTATATAGGTGGATATGTAAGAATGTATGTATGCAGGTATGTATGTATGTCTTGTAGGTATGTATAGGTAAACATGTATCAAAAAGTATATATGAATGAAGAGAAGGTAAAGATGGATATATTTCTTTGATTCTATTTGTTTATAATGTGTTAAGTGAAGCCCGATCTCAAGGAGATTTTGTTACACAAAGTTAATTGCCTGTCAATGTGTGTTAATGGCAATAAAGTGTAAAAAAAAAAAAAAAAAACTTGTGTCATGGCTTTTGAGAAATATATTTTTAAATACTTAAACTTTAGTTTATGGAACTATTTATAAACATCGTGTTAAATTTGTTAGTGTATCTATTTTTAAGGTCTGTTTACATGCTTTAGCTATTTTTCTGATAATAAAGTCTAATTTCTTTATATATTGCGTAATGTTGTGGGACAAAGTAAACCCAATGCTAATCAAAGCCTTAATTTAAAGCCTTAGTGTTTATATGTATTCCTAACAGTACAGTAACTCACAAACCTATTTTAAAAGGCCAGTCATGCAAAAAATAATAATAATAATAAAAAATAAAAAAATACCTATATTTATATACCATGAAACTTCAGAGTGGCTTTACGACTAAAATTCATACATAAGGCACACAAGATTAAAAGGCATACTGACAATTATTGGGAAAATTTAAGGATTTTAAAGAGCAAAAAATATGGTATTCTAAGAAAAATGATCACAAAATGATAAACTATTGGTATATTGAGATAAAACCAAAGAATGAAAGATAAAACATGTATTTTTAGAGATCTGCTCTCTTAATAGAACTTAAACCAAGAGTCCAGCAGTGCTAAAAGCCTTAAAATAAGAAAAAACACCCAGATAAAAGCTCCAAAAGCTCTGATTGGCCAGCCTAGCACCCATCCCACACCCAATATAATAATCATCTGATACCATTCAGCTCCAGCATGGCCTGCTCTCCCACCACAACCTCTCCTGCGGAACTGCACTGGACGCATCTCTACAGGAAGAGGCCGCGGACAGCTGGTTCCTGAAGCTCCAACCGGGAAACAATGATCCTGCGGACCCCCCTATTGTTTACACACAGAGGTGGGCTTATTATGTCCACCGATGCAAAACAGCCAGGTCCTCTCCGCCCCCACCCCCCCCCAACTGAGGACAAATCATTTCCTCTCCTCCTCCTCCTCTAATCCCCACTTTAATGAGGCTGGGATGAGTGGAGCAGCTGTGGGAGGGGCCGGCCGGGATAAGGCTTTTTAAATGAGGCAGGATTAAGAGAGTGAGGGCGAGGGAGCACCGCCACACACACTCTCTCACCAACCCGGCCCACAGAGACCCACCAACATCAA
Organism: Astyanax mexicanus; assembly: GCF_023375975.1. Lineage (NCBI taxonomy): Eukaryota > Metazoa > Chordata > Actinopteri > Characiformes > Acestrorhamphidae > Astyanax > Astyanax mexicanus. Next base: position 45,091,610 of record NC_064419.1, on the reverse strand, counting down.
TTATTCACACCCGGCCACGAGTCTGATGGAATCAGGAGTGTGTCATACAGGTTGGAATACAGAGGAGGAGTCACTGTGACTGTAGGAATAATAATAATACAAATAAAATAACACAAAGTTTAATTTTGCCATTTTTTTAAAAAGCATTGATTCTAATGAACTTTTGAACTATGCTGAGTAACTCTCTTCCTCCCCCTACTGGTGGTCTTCTGTTTATCGGACCCCAGGCCAAGCCTGCCAACTACATCCTCCCATCATCTCTCTAAGACACTGCAGAAAAGGTGCAGAAAGAAAGAAAAAAAAATATTGAACTAATAACATATCATAAAATAGCAGTATCTCTCAAGTCATTGTGTGTGTTTTTTAATGCTGCAGTTGGTATATGTTTATGTATACGCAGAAAAGTGGATAAGCCTAATCCAATTTCATCCCAAATGCAAATCTGCTTACGCATCACAGATCCTGAGCTATTTTAGAGGGATGTGATGCTCGCCAGCTTCATGAAAGTGGATTAAGATCATATAAAGCACACAGAGAGGGAGAGAGAGAGAGAGAGAGAGAGAGGGAGATTCAGCGATAAAAGAGAGAGAAATACAGTAAGAAAGAGCAAGCGAGAGAGTGTAAGAGACAGCAAGAGAGACAGTGTCCCTCACACACACTAAGAGATGAGCAGGAGAGTAAATGAAAGAGTGAAAGAAAGAAAAAGCAAAAGATACAGCAAGAAGAACAGTGACATAGGGAGAAATAGAGATGCGAGAAACAGCCATAATGTGAAACAGAGAGAGATAATGTGAAATACAGTTAAGATAATGTAAAAGAGATGGCAAGAAACAGAGATAATGTGAAATAAAGATAGAGATACAAGAAAGAGATAATGTGTACTAGAGATAGCAAGACACAGAGATAGAGATAATGTGAAGGGTAGAGATAGCGAGAAGCAGATGCAAGAAACGAGACACTGCAAGAAAGAGAAACAGCGATAAATGTAAAAACAACGTACAATAGAGAGAGATGAGATATTCAGAATTTGAAATAGAGAATATGTGAAATATAGCTAGATATAGGAAGAAAAAGATTGCGAGAAACAGAGATAACGAGATAGAGATAGTGAGAAACAGAGATAATGTAAAATAGATAGATACGAGAAGCAGATAGCAAGAAAGAGAGAGATGCAAGAAACAGAAATAATGTAAAATAGAGATAGAGATAGGAGAAAGAGATCATGTAAAATATAGATAAAGATAATGTGAAATAGATGGCAAGATACAGAGATAATGTGAAATTAAGATAGAGATACAAGAAAGAGATAGTGTACTAGAGATAAGGATGGTGAGAAACAGAGATAGAGATAATGTGAAAGGTTGAGATAGCGAGAAACAGATGCGAGAAACGAGACACTGCAAGAAAGAGAAACAGCGATAAATGTAAAAACAAAATGTACAATAGAGAGAGATATGAGTAACAGAATTTGAAATAGACATAATGTGAAACAGAGATAGGGAGAAAAAGAATGCGAGAAACAGAGACAACGAGATAGAGATAATGTGAAATAGATAGATACGAGAAACAGATAGCAAGAAACAGAGAATGTAAAATAGAGATAGAGATCGGAGAAACAGAGATAATGTGTAGTAAAGATCCTGTGAAAGAGAGGGAGAAAACAATTGCGAGAAACAGCGATAATGTGAAATAAAGATAGAGATACGAGAAAGAGATAATGTGAAATAGAGATTGCGAGAAAAACAGGAATAATGTGAGAGAGATAGAGATAGCGAGAAATAGAGACTGAGAGAAACAGTGATAATGTAAAACAGAGATAACGAGAAACAGAGATAATGTGAAATTGAGATAGAAAAAGAGACAGTGAGAAATAAAGACAGTGAGAAAAGGAGATAGTGAATGGGAGGAAGAGCAAAAAGAGAAAGTGCTGTGCCATCTTCACACTATCCAGACTCAGTAATGTCCGATAAAAGTTGACCCAGACATTCGCACTCACACATCCAGCTCCTCTGGATTCTGTGTTACCGTGCATGTCTGAGAGAGGCTGGAAAGAGACAGAGCGCAAAGAGAGCAAGTGCGAGAGCGAGAGAGAGAGAGCGAGAGAGAGAGAGAGAAAGAGAGAGGGCAGTCTTGTGCTCTGTAATGTATGCAGCTTCAATGACATTAAAAAATCTCTTAAAAGCACAAAAAACAACATCGTCAGACCTTAAACCTTCATAAACTGAAAACAAAACGTCTGTAATCAGAAAGGAAGAGACAGATTGGGAGGACGAGTGCTTTCTGTTCTAGCGTTCCTGCAGCGTCTGTCCTAAAGCTAGTGAGATGTGGTGCAGGGTGTGCAGATACAGCACAGAACCACACTGATAAATAAGTCATGATGGAGAAAGCTGGAGTGGCCTGGTGACCTCACAGACCCGGCGCTCTCTGACTCACCGTCTGCCTGTCTGAGGGCCACATTCCTGCAGTTCAAACAGAACTACTCCATCCATCCATCCATCTGTTTAACCTTGATCTATCCATCCACATCAATAAGAACACGCCGCCACAGCGCTGAGCTCCAGTACTGGATCTTCTGGATAAGGATGGACGTTTCACAACCTGTGAGCTGAGTCATGCAACTCTGCAATCTCTGTCCTGATCCAGGGGCAGTTCTCATCACACGTTTCCTGCTGATCTCTGAGCATAATTGCCTCTGGCAGACTCAAGAGGGGCTGAAGGGGAGGCAACTGCCCCCCCCCCTCCTGATGACCCCATAGTTAAAAAAAAGGCCTAAAATGTCTGCGATGTGAAAAACATGAACAGAATCACAAAATTAAGAAACAAAAGCAGAATGTAGATATAAAACACAAAATTCAGACATCATACACTTACCAAACACCAGAACTTACTATGGCTAATTATCACGGTAACATCATTCTGATATCAAACACCAGCCATTCATTAATCTCAGAAAACACAACTAGCATCATCAGTTAGCTGACAAGCAAAGCAGTCTTTTTAGTTTCATAACAAAAAGCCCTAGTGCAGATCATAAAAATAAAAAGATGTTTTAAAAAAAAATGATTACACTAAGTAACTATTAATAAGAACAACCATTTTTTCATTTGATGTGGATTACATTTTATTCTATGTAAAATTAAGTGAAATGTTAAAGATATGATTAAATATCAAAATATCCAACTGGTCTACAGGTGCTGGTCAACAAATTAGAATAATTTGAAATAGTGCAATCATGAAATTCTTTGAATGCATTTTTTGTGCAGAAAGCAAATCAGGTGTTCACCGCACCTGTCCTACTCGTTAGACTAATCACAGAACTCGTTACCTGGAAAAAAAATTGCTCAGCTGAGCTTTCCAAAAGGCCCATTTAGGCCATTTAACTGTGACACTGTTGTTTTATTGAATTAGAATAATGGAGAAACCGTTTCATTGAATTAGAATAATTTTTATTATAATTACAATCATCACTTTCTCAGTATTTTGTGGCTGCCCCCTTGGCTTGTATGACTGCCTGAAGTCTCCGCGGCATCGATTTGACCAGCTTGTCGCAAGTTTCCGCACTCACAGCTTCCCAGGCAGTGGCGATGTTCTGCTTCAGTTGGTCCAGCGTAGTAGGCTTTCTGTCGCGAATTTTCCGCTTGACGATGGCCCAAAGGTTTTCAATGACATTGAGGTCAGGCGAGTTGGCCGGCCATGCCAAAACTTCAAGCTGTTTTTTAGTGAACCAATCTTTGGTCGACTTTGCCGCATGAGCCGGTGCAAGATCCTGTTGAAATATGAAGTCTTCTTCGCCGAACTGTTCCTCAACAGTCGGAATCAGGAACGTTTCCAGAACATCTTGATATACGGCAGCATTGACAGTCTTCTTGAGGAAGCAGAGTTTCCCTACACCTCGAGCGAACATGCATCCCCAGACTATAACGCTCTGGGGAAACTTGACGGATCTTTTCACGCACTCGTGGTTGTAGGTTTCGCCACCACGACGCCAGACACGAGGACCTTGGTCACCGAAGGAGATGCAGAAGCGTGATTCGTCACTGAAGACCACTTTCTGCCAGTCTTCAGCAGTCCACTCGCCGTGTTCTTTGGCCCACTTCAGCCGTTTCTCCATTTGTTTCTTGTTCAGCATCGGTTTTACTGCTGGAACGCGAGATTTGAAGCTGAGTTCGCGCAGACGACGGTAAGTGGTTGATCTGGAGACGTCAGTGCCGGTCTGCTTGTTCCACAAGTCGGTGAGCTCGGAAGTGGACTTGAACCGGTTGCTGACTGCGACCTTTCTCAGCTGCTTGTTGTCGCGAGCAGAAGTTTTTCGGACGCCGGAACAGTTGGTGCGCTTGCTGCAGTTTTTCTTGAGAGCTTTGCAGACAGAAGACTGGCTGATGCCGAGCTGCTCAGCAATTTTAGTTTGGGTCAAGCCTTGTTGGCGAAGGGCTTGATTTTGAGCCACTATTCCGGTTGAGAGGTCGCGCTGCTTACCCATGATTGATTTTACAACTTAGAAATTCTACTCAACCCTGACTTTATACTGCACAGTGAACTCTCTTCACAGAAAACAAAAATTCGAGCATTTATTCTAATTCAATGAAACGGTTTCTCCATTATTCTAATTCAATAAAACAACAGTGTCACAGTTAAATGGCCTAAATGGGCCTTTTGGAAAGCTCAGCTGAGCAATTTTTTTTCCAGGTAACGAGTTCTGTGATTAGTCTAACGAGTAGGACAGGTGCGGTGAACACCTGATTTGCTTTCTGCACAAAAAATGCATTCAAAGAATTTCATGATTGCACTATTTCAAATTATTCTAATTCGTTGACCAGCACCTGTAGTGTTGTAAGACATTTACAGTATTTACAGCCTTAATTTTTAAAGTTGAATTTACACATTAAACGCAGCTCATTTAGATTAATAAATTTGATTACTTTTCAAGAAATGTTGTGTAATAATGTGTATTAAAGATCATCCATCTATGGGTGCCCATCAACTTATAAAAGGTGCAATGGTTTAAAGTGCTGTCACTATGATTGAGAGATTGCTGGTTCGAATTCCAGTCATGCAGCTTGCCATCAGCTGCTGGAGTCCTGAGAGAGCACAATTGGTCTTGCTCTCTCTGGGTGGGTACAGTAGATGGTGCTCTTTCCCCTCATCACTCCTAGGGTGATGTGGATCAGCACAAGGCTGCGTCTGTGAGCTGATGTATCAGAACCGAGTCGCTGTGCTTTCCTCCGAGTGTGCTGTGATGCTAACACTCGGCAATAAAAGTTTGAAAACAGGCGGAGTCTGACTTCACATGTGTCTGAGGATGCTTGTGCCAGTCTTTACCCTCCTTTGATTGGTGGAACAATTGGCTAAATGCAATGTAATGTAACGAAAAACACTAAAACTAAAGAAAAACACTAAACAAGAAGGTGAGAAGAGATGGTTCCAGACTTTTAACTGGTACTGTGGTACTGTCAGAGTAATGATTCAGCTATTTCCCACATCCTGTAGAGACTGGCCACTTATTGGGAGAATGACCTTGATTGTGTTGGACATTAAAGTTCTCCCACCAACAGAAAGTGAATGAAAGAAGTGAAAAGTGAAAATTAATCGCTATTTGTTTCTAGAGGTGCCTGGTGTGACCGAGCCGAACCAGATGTGAGGGGATCAGCTCCTTCCTCCAGACAGACGCTAGCACAGCCAGGTGCGCTTAGCACAGGAAACCAGCCTCAATCTCAGCCTCAGTGATGCAAGACCGTGTGCACCACCCAGAACACCGCCACGAAGACCGCCACATCCTCGCAGAGTGCTGCATCATCACCACATCGACCCATTACTCTGATTTACAGAGATAACCCCAGCCCATCCCGAACCTCCTCAGTGTCTGTGGAAAGGACACTTGACATTTGAAAGAGCGAGGGAGTAAAAATAACAAACGTGCTGCCCTTTGCAGGTCAGCGTTTCCAGCCACGGGGGGGGACTGTCAAGATGCGACAGGCTTCGCTTTGCCTCGCTACTAATAGACACACCAACCACCGGCCACGCCTCCACCCTCTCTCATCCCCATCACTTCCCATCCCAGCCTGGACGTTGACTGAGGCAGCCTCGGGGGGCCGGGGAGGCTTCACTCTGCACTAGAACCAGATCCAGAGAAGAAGTCGTGAGGGCTGACCTTCCTGAATGTAGGCGACTTGTGACATGACTATAGCCTGAGTTAGACTGCTACCTTAAAAAACCCAATGTAACCCTTCAGCCAGGGGTCATCCTTTCTATCTTTGGCCTTTTCTTTTTTTCATGTAGCTACACTAGGCACTGTATAATGTGCATGTGAAACTGGCTGTATCTTTGCCTCAGACAAAGTTGTTCCTTGGTTCACTATGTGCCCTGTCTAACGCTGACATCTTTACCACTGAATCAGGGGTGTGCAAGTCACAAATCAGTGATTTGAGAAAGTGGCTAAACACTGTGCTGCTTGATATGTAACACAAGCTGGATCTTTGCCTCAGACAAGGTTGTTTTTTGTCTCATTTCAGAGAATTCGATTTTAAAACAAACATTTCCTACAGTTAGAAAAAAAGACTCATACTATGTTCTTGCCATTTTGCTAACGTTAACATCTTTACCACCGAATCAGTGATGTGCAGGTCACAAATCAGTAATTTGCAGGGCTCCAGACTGCGACTAAAATATTTTTTTGCGAGTTTTTTTTTTTTGCGATAAAATTAATTAAGTCGCCAGTGGCGACAGGTGGCAAAGTAGGGTTTTTTTGCGTTTATTTATTTATTTTTTTTGCTTTCTTTTTGGTTGTGTTTATCGGCGTAACTATACTACGGCGCCCAATCAAATGGACGTTTTTGCCTACCTCAAAAAAAAAAAAAAAAAAAGCCCCAAAACGAAAATACCACAGCAGCGTAGCTAAGCTGAGCTTTTATCCACTGGCGCGCAGTTTGCACCCGTGGACTACTAGAAAATGCAGACGAAGATGAACTTCCAGGAAAAGTACAACCACAGACATTTAAAAACTTCTTGGCTGCAGGAGTTTGCGTGGCTCAGGTATGACAACATAAAGCAGACATGTTTTGCGAATTCTGTTCGAAAGTAAGTTAAGATATCGCTGGAAACACGGAGAGTCGAAAGCATAAAAATGCACGCGACTGTTTTTTAGTGTGCTCCGACAAAACCTCCCTTAGCTCCCGCATGTGATAAAACCGAAAAATGAAATTTAATGCAGCCTAAATGCACGTGAGGAACTACCCTTCATCAAATTCACTTCCCAAGCCTTTCTTAATAAGAAAAAATGGACTGGATGTGTCGAAAACATATGATAATGACACAGCTTGTGCCGAGTTTGTAGGATGTAACGATATAGCAGACGATGTCAAAGCGCAGATCCTGACAGAAGCCCAGAAAGCTAAGTATATCTCTGTAATCACTGACTGTGGGACTGATGTCCCCGGCAGTTAAACGTAATCGCTTATTGCAGACACGTTTCTGGTGGTCTACCGGTGTACCGGTGTTTTGTCAAGTTATGCTACCCATCAATACGTGCTTCCTAAAGGCACTGCGCATGTGCAAACCTACACGTTCTGATCATTTCAAGTGTAATCTATTTTTTTGCGCATAAAACAACCTGGACTCACTGTCATTGCACAAAAGTGTAAATATAGATTAATAATATTAATTAATTAAGTAATTCATTAATTAACTAATTAATAAATAAGATTAATAATTAATTTTTTTTTTTTATAAATTTAAATACAAAGAAAGCAAAAGCAGTTTGTAACGAACTCTCATTGCCATAACTTTACCATGATACAGTGATTTATGTTATCCAAATATACCAACGCTACATCTACTGGGGACTTCTACTGCAAACATGCTCTTACATTGAGCTTCTTTTGAGTTTTTACAGTTAAATATACACTAGGGTAGCACTGTTTGACAAGGTAGCACAACTCAACAGAACAAGAGGCACTCTTTAGAAGTGAGATAGGAAAACATATTCTCTGATTTCATTGTTTGCCTCAAAGACTGAAAGCTGAAAAGCAATTGGTGTGGAGTTGTGGTGTACCATATGCACACCTTCTGCAGTAAAGACTTAGCATTATTGTTTGGCACTTAGAAAAAAATATTGGCGCCCAAATTTTTTATTTTAGGAGCCACTGGCTCCTTTAACATTTTTTTGGTCTGGAGCCCTGATTTGAGAGAGTGGCTAAACACTGTGCTAAATGAATTCTAAGACAGGATGCATCTTCGCCTCAGAAAAGGTTGTTTTTTGTCTCATTGCAGCAAAATAGGCTTTAAAACAGACGTTTCCTACAGTTGACATGTGCCCCCTTAGAATAAGTGTAGTGCAGTTCCTGAACCAATCGGTAATTTTAGAGAGGCCAGGGGGCGTGGCTAAAACAAGGACTACAAGATGTGTAAGACAAACTGCATCTTTGCCTCAGACAAGCTTGTTTTTTGTCTCATTGCAGCGAAATTAGGCTTAAAAAAAACGGCATTTCCTACAGTTGGGAAATCGACACAAATGGTGGACTTGCCTTCTTGTTCAAACCAATATTTGTCGCCTTTAGCGCTGACATTTTTACCACAGAATCATTAATGTGCAGGTCACAAATCAATGATTTAAGAAAGTGAACACTGTTTTTCGACCATCTCTTATGTTCTGAATAAATCAGATTATAAAATGCATGTAAACCCACTCAGTGAATTCAAAGGGTCTAAAACAGTGATTCTCAAATCAGGAGCCAAAAGTGGGTCGCAAACACATTCTGGGTGCATGCTCGTCTTTTAAATTGTGGGGAGGGGGGGGGGTAGATAAAAAAAAAAGGGAAATATCTATTTTTGTGGCATGATCCTCATCAGTTTCTTAACAAATGTTTGCTCTTAAATTCACTTTAAATTTGTTTTATTTTTTAATTTTATTTTTATTTATTTACTTTTTTTCCTATTTTCTACCCAAATTAACACGGCCAATGACCCAACCCACTCATTAGGACTCCCCCTATCACTAGTGATCCCCCAACACCAGGAGGGTGAAGACTAGCACACGCCTCCGATAAATAAATGTGAAGTCAGACTCTTTTAAAACTGCTGCTGATGCAGCATTGCCGAGTAGCATCACTGCGTGTTCGGAGGAAAATGCAGCGACTCGGTTCTGATACATCAGCTCACAGATGCCTTGTGCTGATTGGCATCACCCTTTAGAGTGATGTGGGGAAAGAGCGGCATCTACCCACCCAGAGAGAGCAAGGTCAAATGTGCTCTCTCAGGGCTCCGGTAGCTGATGGCAAGCTGCATGAACAGAGCCCCATGCATATGTATGTTTAAATAGTTTTTTTTAAAAGGCCTTTTCCAAAATTAGGTTTATTTGGTTTGAATTCTGTGAAAACGGTACTTAGTGACCATGAGAAAATGTAGGTCCCAGGCTGAGACCAGTTGAGAACCCCTGATCTAAAAGATCTAAAAGATTGATGTACGACAGACTGTGTCTTTGCCTGAAACGAGGTTATCTCTTGACTCATCGCAGAGAATTAGGCATTAAAACACAGTCCTATCCCACAAGCAAAGCCTGCCTGACACATTATCTTAACACTTCTTCAGGCTGCCGCGTGAGAAGAAAAGGGACAGGGACCGGGAAGATGCTTTACGACGACGGCCTTTGAAGCAGCCGAGTATGCGAAGCCGCCGCCGCTGCCTAATTGAAACGCGTTCATCATCGAAAGGCTCGAGCCAGGCTAGAAAAACACTGCAAACAATACAACACGCAGCTTACATCAGCCTTATTATCATCATCCTCACTATCAGAAGCGTGCCTACCCTGCAGTCAAGTGAAACTGAGTCAGTGTAATGGCATGTGTGAAATTTGATAAAGTGGCAGCTCCGCTAGCAGCTTTTCTAATAGAGCAGAACGCCTACTGCAAAGCATTGTAGAAGAAATCAGATCTTGTTTCTACTAAAAGGAGGCAGAATTCTGTGGCCACTCCAGTTCCAGCTTTAGCTCCAGTGTTCTTCTCCCTTTGGGCTGAGATAATATGGCATCAGTGCACAGTCTAACCAACCACCAGCCGGCTAAGATGGAAAACACCAGTTAGCATCCATTAACCATACAATTAGCTAGTAATATAACCATTTGTTTGTTTGAGTTTTGTGCCATATCAGCAACATATTGGCTATTTTATTGCATCGACTATGTTCATGGCTTAAGCATCACAAACTTAAATCAATTTCTTCATACAAAGGATTTCCAGAATATTAAGTATTTTGGTTAGTGTAATATTTTCAAACAGTTCTTTCATATTTGTAACCCTATAAAATGCATTTCTGGTGGTATATTAACACTCTCACACCATTCCAATCTATTCCATGCCTTATTTTTTATTGATTTATTTTATTTCATATATATCATTTCAAAAGGCAAGTCCAATACCTTGGGCCCTATTTAGTGTATCTTTGCTATCGTAATGACGGAAAAAGTATGCCAATAAAAAAACGCATGTACTAATTCTCTTAACTAATTATGGTTTTTTTTTTTTTTAACATAACATGAAATAAAACAGTCAGCGTGTCACTTGCCATTTCCTATAAAAGCAAGGTGCACACGCTCTGACTTTGGTGGATTGCTATTTAAACAACGCAGCACTTCTGTGCTTCTTAGAAGAGGAAGTGAAGGTGTGTAAGCAGTTCATTTCTGAGAACAGCAATGTTATTTTATATAGTGTTCTGTGAAAAAATTAGGTCTGTGCACTGCTGTATGCCATTGTGTGTGTGTGTGTGTAATAAAGAGGGGTGTACAAGATAGCAATGAACGTCTGACTAATGACGTCTGCCTAGGTTAATATCGGTCAGTGGTGCACCTGTGTTTTCCATTGGAAAAATAAAATACAAAAAATTTACCAAAAATAATCCTCAAAAATATAATTCTAGCAGAAACCGAGTAACACGCCACTAAATACTGGAAGTGCGTTAGATAGATAAAGACAGCTTAGATCCCAGAAGGACTACAAGACGGTTGCTGAATATAGACACAAAACATGCTTACACTCCCCACTTTACCTGAAAGTCAAATAAAATCAAGAGTACTCTTGGAAAACAGCCTTTCAAACACAAAGCAAATGTGCCAGGAAAGTATTCCATACATCTTGAAGGATGGTGAGTCAAGACAAGCCACATTAGTAGCTGGAAGATCTCTCAGTATGGATGTGGTTTTGACCGCTGCCATTTAGGCCAGTGTCAGGGTTTTGTTTTGTATCTAATGCAGGGAAGACTACGGGAAGTCACTGGAGGAAATGCTGCAGTGGGGTTAGTTACATGACTGAACTTTTTTTTTTTAGCCTATCGACTTGTTTCTTGCAAATAAAAATAAACAATTATAGATAACTACAGCTCAAAATATAAAAAGAAGGAATATATACTGGTAAATTAAAAAGAATTAAGACACACACAACAACGCTCACATACTCCACTTCACCTGAAAGTCAAATAAAATGAAGGAAAAGCCTTTCAAACACACAGCGGAAGTTAAAGCCACCACCCGAGTGTAGATGCCTTTCTTCCATACATCTTAAAAGATGGGAGATCAAGAAATGAGATTAGTCGCTTCTTGATGACCACTGCCGTCATTTTGGCCAGGGTCAGGGTTTTAAATGTTATACAGGGAAGACTACACAGGAGGTCAGCTGGCTACCTGATTATACTGAATATAGACCAGGTTATCCAATCAATGGGTTTATTTTTTCTTCCCTGATGATACGACCATATTCCAAGATGACAATGTCAGGATTCATGGGGCTGGAATTGTGAAAGAGTTCAGGGTTCAGGAAGCATGAGACCATCATTTTCACACATGGATTGAGAGAGTTCACCACAGAGTCCAGACCTTAACCTCATTGAGAATCTTTGGGATGTGCTGGAAAAGACTTTGTGAAGCGGTCAGACTTTACCATCATCAATGCTGAAAGAACACTGGATTTAAATAAATCTAAATAAATAAATGCCACAGTGAATGCGTGCTGCAATCACAGCTAAAGGAAGTCCAACCAACTATTAAGCCCTATTTGGACAGGATTAGTTTCTCAGGGGGACGTCTGTGATAAATATTTCACAGTTCTACTCTTAAGAGTGTTAAAACTGTTGCATCTGGAACGCAATTAAAAAAACAAGAGGACCAGTGATTATTCTTGGCTTTCTCAGTCACACGACATCGCGTTCAGTAGCTCCTCCATTTCCACTCGCTGTTGTGTTTACATGGATCTCCATAGAAACAAAAGTGCACCCAAAGTGTAATTACGGTGTGTGGCAGTGGACAAATAGCCGTTTTTATTAAACGTAAGGTGACGAAACTCAGAATGTCTGAGAAAAACACATACATGGTCGTTCCGGATTGGAATAAAATCACAGAGGACCACCTATAAAAGAGAAAATTACCCCAGGACCCCCTGAGAAACTAATTCCATCCGGATAGGGCTTTTTTTTTGGCCAGACAGTGTATATTGGTCCACCCTATCCACAGATCACACAGACAGATAAGCAGACCCTGGCTAATATATAAGATTATGTTAGCTACTGTATAAGGAGGACCAGTCACCACCCAGTTAACCTAGCTGGCTAATACCATCATAATACCGGTGGAGAAAAGACTACACACTGACGGTTGGACAGGACAAGCAAGTTGGCAATTAACTTAATTATATAAATAAATAAAATAATTATATAATGTTAAATATGTTGTTGAGTCCAGCTGACCTTAGCCTCCTCGCTAGCTAGACCAATAAATCCAACAGAACCACAAAAACTCAGAAAGGCTCACCTGAATGCTGGGTGAACACGTTGACCCCCGGGTCCGGCATGTTAGCAGCAGCGGTCAGCCTGCATGCGGGAGCCGCAGCGCTGGCAGCGTCCCTGGGTCTCCTCCCTCCGCCACCGCCGCTGGTCCGGGCCGCTCTGCCCGGGTGCTGCTGCTGCTGGAGCTGGGGCTGGAGCTGTGGCTGTGAGTGGGGCTGGGGCTGAGGCTGCGGCGGGCTCTGGAGCGCCGGAGAGCCGCCGTCCCCCACGCGGCCTACCTGCTGCCCCATTGTGCGAGCTGTGCGGGAGAAAAGCCGAACCGCAGGCCGAGCTGAGGGACACCGCGCTGTCCGGCCGGATCACATCCCCCCCGGCCGCGGGTCGCAGCGGCCTGCTGGCTGTTCCTCCTCCCCCTCCACCCGCGCCTGTTCCCGATTCGGAGCCCGAGCCCACCCAGCGGTCTGCAGCGCCTCTACCCGCGCAGCTCCGCGGCTCCGAGCAGCGTGTCGCCGGGCCGGTAGCGGCAGACCCTCCCCCGGTTCCCCGGTTGCCGCAGCTGCGTGTTTTTAATAAAGCGGCTCCTCCGTTAGGGCTCCCTCCGCTCCGCTACAACCACTATGCGCCCCCTCTGACGCCGCCATCTTTACCGCAGAATCAGTGGCGTGCAGGTCTCCAGCCAATCAGAGATTTGGGAGAGGGGATGGGGCGTGGTTAATTTCAGGGGAAGGCGGTGACTAACTTAGTCACGCCCATAAGATAGTAGCTACTGCAGTATATATTACTAATAAAATAATTAATAGACAGGATATAAAATGTAAAAATACATGGTCGTTCCGATGGGAATAAAATCACAGAGGACCACCTATAAAAAAGAAAACTACCCCAGGACCCGTATTACTACAATAAAATAATAAAATTATAATAACAATAAAAAACAATAAAATAATGAATAGATAGGATATAAAACGTAAAAGTAAAAACTAGTATAACAAAAAGACAAGTTAGAAAAGTTTTTTAGGCTTTCACTAATGACACCTTCTGGCAACATTGCTACTCCAATAATACAGTATAATTAGAAAACAATTAATAATAATACAAAACAATAAAATAATTAATATATACAAAATGAAAAAATAAAAAGTAGTATAACAAATAGACAAGTTAGAACAGTTTTTTTTAGGATTTCGCTAACCACGCCTTCTGGCAACATTGCTAGCTAGCTAGTCAGTAGTGTGTAATGGAAATAGTGCAGTTGAACACAGTAGACAGTGAACACCAGTATAATGATGTGCATATAATAAAGTACAAAAAGTGCAAATACACAGTTATATACTAATTTAAATTTGCAGTGAAAGCTTGTGCAAAATCTACTAGTGCAAAAAATGTAAAAAAAAAAAAAATGCTACTCCAATAATACAGTATAATTAGAAAATGATAAATGTATATTTAAAAAAACATAAAATCAATAGACATAATATAAACAAACTGACACATTAAAACATAACAAGGCTCTGACCTCGCAACATGTTTTCAACAATGAAACTGAATTGCATTTGAAGGAATCAAAATGAGTTTTATTAATACTCTGGGCATCCTGCGCTGGCCTACATTGCTGTGTTTAGTGATGTGAGGTCTCTCCAGTTTGCTGTTCTTGATTTAATCTGAATCTACATGAAGTTTGGTGGTCTGTAGTGATGGACTCTGTGGAAATTTGGTTCCTCTGAGCACTATTCTATAGTGCAATAATATGATTAATAAAACAATTAAATAATTAATAGATCAAATAAAAACTAATTTAGCAAATTAGACAAATAAGAACAGATCGTTTTTTTTAGGATTTTACTAACCACGCCTTCTGCCAATATTGTTGTTATTATTATATAATTTAAACAAATAAGGATAATGAAACAAATAGACATAAACTAACAAACTGACACATTAAAACACAACAAGGTTGTTGTTTACGATTTCATTAGATACACCTACTACTACTACTGCTATATCAATAATATAAATAATAAATTTTACTATATAAAACAATAAGTATAGCTAGGCTAACAAAATAACAAATTAGAACATATAGTTTTTTTCAGAACATAAAAACGGGTATAGTATATACATAATTTTATATCATTTTATTTATTTATTTATTTATTACATTTCATTTATCTTTTAACATTTCTCAATACACATAATCGGTGACGTGCAGATCACGGACCAATCAGTGATGTCAGAGCGGGGAAAGGGGCGTGCCTAACAACGGGATAAGGGAGGGGACTTTAGCTGGACAAATAATTGAAAACAATAAAAGAATCAGAATCAAACATGATAAAAATGTATAAAACCAATAGACTTTCAAACATATGATAGTATATGAGAATTTTTAAGGTTTTGTACATTTCCAGATATGGTATTTGTGCTTTTATTTTGCTTTGTTTTCTTTTCTTTTCTTCCCCTTTTAACCTATTTCTAATAGGGCTGATTAACCATTATTTGTACAGTTTTATTTTATTTGGACTTTACTAAGTAAACGTTTGATCAAAATTTGATTTAATATCATTTTTTATATTTGCATCTCAATTTTAAGCATTTTATGCAGGGATCATAGATTTTATTATTACAGATAAACATATTTTAGCTATTAATATAAATGTATAATGTCCAAAGACATGCTGGGTCAGACTTCTTACAAATCTAAAGACAGGACAGCGACTAAACAACAAGGCCTTGTTGCAGATTTCCCACGTCGCTCTTCATGAAGCCACGAGTGCCGCCAAACTACTGAACGCATGTGACTTTTATCTGCTGTTTAACCCATAACCCTGTCCTCTGAAATCCATCACACCCACCCATATGCACACAGAGTCTGCAGACCATCATTCATGCAGTAGATCTTAGACGACTGCAAAATGTATTTTTTGCACTTTCTTAAATATATTTACTCTAATGTATTTACTTAAATGTAATTGTTGGCTTTGCAACAGATCAACACAAAGTAGCAAGTAATTGTGAAGTAAAAAGAAAAGTACACATGGTTTTTAAATGTTAATAATAAATAAAAATAAGGGCTCCTAGTAGTCAAGCAGACTAAGGTGCTGCCACTATGATTCTTGATTCGAATCCCGATCATGCAGCTTGCAATCAGTTGCCGAAGCCCTGCGAGAGCACAATTGGCCTTGCTCTCTCTGGGTGGGTACAGTAGATGGCACTCTTTCCCCTCATCACTTCTAGGGTGATGTTGATCAGCACGAGGCTTCTGTGAGCTGATGTATCAGAACCGAGTCGCTGCACTTTTCTCCAAGCGTTAGTGCTGGGATGCTACTCGGTAATGCTGCATCATCAGCAGTTAAAAAGAGGCGGAGTCTGACTTCACATGTATCGGAGGAGGCATGTGCTAGTCTTCACCCTCCTGGTGTTGTAGCATCATTAGTGATGTGGGATATACAGCTGACTTGGAGCTGAATGGGTCTGACAATTGGTCAGAAAATGTAAAATATAATATTTAAATAAATAAATAAGATTACATTATAAAAAGTGTGGTGTGTATTTGTATTCAGTCACCTTTACTCCGATGCCCCAAAATAAAATTCAGTGTGACCAATCGCCTTCAGAAGTCACCTAATTATTAACTAGAGTTAATACACACCTGTGTAATTTATTTTCAGTATGAACACAGATGTCCTTGAAGAAAATTAGTAATTAAACTGCATCATTAAAACCAAAGAAGACACCAGACAGGACAGAGATCATACCTGTCAAGTCTCCCGTTTTGGCCGGGAAACTACCGTATTTTACTCCTCTTTCCCGCTGTCCTCCCGTATTAGTATTTTCCCGTAAATTTCCCGTATTATATTAAAATAAAAATATATATATTATTGAGGAGAAAGGGAGCTGACTGCTCTGTGTCTCTTAACCAATCGTGCAGCCGGTTCAAGGAGAAAGTCCCGCCTTTCAGGAGAAACAGCCAATCAGCTTGCAAAGGAGGGTCAGTGTGGGGAAGCCACAGGCAGCTAGTCGGAGCAGCTGATGTTAAAACATATCTGGATATACAGCGATTTTTCTAAAAGAAAGGGAACGGTAGGCTAATCATGTAAACTATGATGAGATTTTTCTGATAGCTGCTTAAAAATACTCGTCTCTGAAATAAAACACTCAGATTAAACCTTTTAAAATAAAAAAAAACAGTTAAAAATTAACTAAACTGATCAGGGGTGGAGTGATCAAAAGATTCAGTTTGCAGAATTTGTGCACCCTTTGTTCAATTTTAAATCCATTAAATAAATAAAAATATATTATAAAAAAGAGTGCATTTATGCCAAAAAGACATGAAATCTTAACTTTTAAAAAAATATTTGGAAAAGTGTTTTTAATTTGGCTGTATTAAAAGAATGACATATGTAGGAATGTCCGCAACATTTCAGATTCTGATAATCTAATTGTGTGTAAGTGGTTCACATGTCGTTATTTTAGATTTTTTTTGTAAACCTGTCTTAAAATGTAAGGGATACTGAACCTACGTTGGGCTGGTGGGACAACTTTAAGCGGACAGAGGAAAATATCCCTTATTTTTTAATCTAAAATTTGACAGGTATGAGAGATAACACTGTGGAGAAGTGTAAAGCAGGGTTAGGTTATAAAAACAGAGCACTCCTTAATCCATCATCCCAAAAAAAAAAAAAAAAAGAGAACAGCACAACTGCACACCTTGCAAAACATGGCTGTCCATGTACACTGACAGCCCAGGCAAGAATTGTCTGTAATCCATAATCATCAACAATAAAATAAATAAACGCTTAAAATAGATCACTCTGTGTTTAATACATCTATATAATATATACAGTATATATTTCACATTTTAAATTGAATTACTGAAATAAAGCAACTTTTTAATGATATTCTAATTATATGAGATGCACTAGTATTTATGCTTTTAACAGGGACACAGCCCAGAGATGTATCCCCAGTGATTCTATTCTTTAAGTTTGTATTTTATGCAACAATGCTATTTATGCAAATGTACTAGTTTTTGAATTAGAGTTTTCTTTTATATCTGACACTAAAATTATTACTTAAGTTACTAAAAGAATCATAAATGATTATTAGTTCAGATGGGAAATGTGCAATTTATATACAGTATCTCACAAAAGTAAGTACACCCCCCACATTTTCGTAAATATTTATTATATCTTTTCATGGGACAACACTGAAGGACACTGTAATACAGAGTAATGTAGTCAGTGTACAGCTACAATATAGCAGTGTAAATTTGCTGTTTTCTCAGAATACAGTACAGGCCAAAAGTTTGGACACACCTCTCTTTTAATGCGTTTTCTTTATTTTCATGATTATTTACATTGTAGATTCTCACTGAAGCATCAAAACTATGAATGAACACATGTTTTATATTCTAGTTTCTTCAAAATAGCCACCCTTTGCTCTGATTACTGCTTTGCACACTCTTGGCATCATTCTCTCAATGAGCTTCTCAAAGAGGTGGCCACCTGAAACGGTTTTCCAACAGTCTTGAAGGAAGGAGTTCCCAGAGATGGTTTTTTTAGCACTTGTTGCTCCTTTGTCTTCTTCACTCTGTGCTCCAGCTCACCCCAAACCATCTGGATTGGGTTCAGGTCCGGTGACTGTGGAGGTTCAGCTCATTTTTTATTAAGTACATAAAACTCCACATGTGTTCATTCATAGTTTTGATGCTTCCGTGAGAATCTACAATGTAAATAGTCATGAAAATAAAGAAAACACATTGAAAAAGAGAAGGTGTGTCCAAACTTTTGGCCTGTACTGTAACTCAACACACAACTATTAACGTCTATACAGGTGGCAACAAAACGTTCTACACTTCTAAGTGAACATGGCCAAATTGTGCCCAATGAGATTTCAGGTGTAAATAAGGAGTAAAGCTGTTTAATTTAGTGTTTTGGTTACATAATAATGTGGTATAATTATTAAGCTTCTGGATCAAATGATATAAAGTCCTTATACTGTAGAAGAGAACATGGGAATACAAATTTAGACCCCCCTCAGAATGTACATGCCCTGCAGTAGGAGATACACATTATTTAACATAACTTAAAAAATGTTTCACGTTCATCATAGGTTGAGGTTAAGGTTGTACTGGCAACACTCAACCACAAGATGGCAACAACTTGAAGCATTAGAGAAATACATTCTGAGCTGTTCCTACCCTCCCAATACATATATAAAAAACAGGAACACAAGATAAGATTCTTTTGATAAGTAACAATTTTCAATAAGTAAAATTACAGAATTAAAATGACTAGATTACGTAGCTTTTGTAGTCCTAACAGAACTACAAGAACCAAAGGTGTGAAAAGTATCTCCATGCATTACTCTGTAGGTAGAAGTATAGATACTTGTGTTTAAAATACTCAAGATTTTTACTCTGTAACTAAAAGTGTAAAAATACTGGTCCTATAGAGCACAACTCCCCCACCCTCACCAAAATACATTTTTCTAAAAGCCATAGTGACTACAATGTTCATGTTGATACATTTAGGATGCACTAGGCTACTTAGTGTTTCAGCTGCATATATGCCCATTGAAAATGAATGTATTTTAGTAGAATGTAAATATATTTCATGATCTAACAGGGGAACAGAAAGTGGTCAGACTCTTTATAAACAGTTCTGGTGTGTTTTGGACCCGTGGTTCTCACTTTCTGTGATCCCATTGGCTGTAGGTAGCCTCTGCTCCTGACTCCCAGTTGATGACTGAGTCAGATGTTTAGCATTAGCGAGTGTGATCCCCGATTTGTCTCTGAGCAAAAACTGTCGGTGACTGAAAAACTAGGCTGAAATCGTGTAGTGTGAACCTGTTATAAGATGTTACCTTTTTTGGCACTGTTTATAAATTAAAATAACAACACTCAATTCCCAAAACCACTATTTTATTTTACTAAAAAAACAGTTTACAACAAAGATCATTCGCTGTATGCTTTAATAACAGACCGTTAAAGCTTGAAATGATCATAAACCAGTAAACATACGTTCTGAAGAAGTACTGCAGTCACTGCAGGACTATGTAACCCTTTACGGTTCTAAATAACTATATAAACAGCATTCAGAGCGTACAGAGGGTCATAAAAAATACTGAACAATAATAAAAACAATAATAACATCCCCAACAACTTTTTTTTTACTGTTAGTCCATAATCAGGCTTCAGAAAACATCTGAGAAATGTGCGTTACTGTTTCAGTCCTACGTCTTTCATTGTATAACTGTATAAAACACGGGTGAGTGATGCAACTGCAGTCTGATCACATGATGAATGCTGTGGTTGTTTTATGTTGTTTTAAGAGTTTTATTAATATTAATAATAATAATAATAATAATAATAATAAATATAGCCGCAAGCGGCAATCATCGGGTTCAAGCACCAACTTGCACAATGGTGCCTACTGGAGCATTGAATGGTGATGTGTAAGAAGGTCTAATATGATTGGAGATGCCCTGTCACATTTAGAAATTATCAAGTTTTTCACCTGTTATTAATGTTGAGCAGAGGCCTTTCAACCTGATCAGTGCTTAAATTCACATGTAAATCTAGTGAACTTTGTAGGATATTCATTAAGTGAGTTAGAACTAGTCAAAAGGTGTCTACATGTTATTGGTATTGATCAGGTGGCTTCAACCAGAATGTTCACAAAGTGGTATTCAGATTGACCTTTGAACCTTTGCAGAACAAGCTGAAATGTTTGACCAAACAAGTTTAAATTAACACAAAGGAGTGAATGTTCTGATATGACATGTAATTACGAAGTTATTATAAATCTAGTTCTGAATTAAATGGCGCTTCATCAAGCACCAACTAGCACAATGGTGCCTACTAGAGCATAGGATGGTGATGTGTAAGAAGGTCTAACACAATTGGAGACATTCTGTCACATTTAAAATGATCAAAAGTCTTTCACCTGTTATTAATGTTGAGAAGAGGCACAAAGGAGTGAATGTTCTGATATGACATGTAATGTCAAGTTATTCTTAATCTAGTTCTGTATTAAATGGCGCTTCATCAGAGTGATATTGTACAGAGGTCTTTAACATTGTGAGATTACAGCAAATACTGCAGAGTTACAGCAATTTAGGTTAGAAATTCCAAGGACGCACAGATTGCTTGATGCCTGGAGAGTATTGTATGTGAAATTTTCTCAAATGTTTTTAATGAACATTTACCTAGAGACTCTACAGTGTGCAGCAAGACTGAAATGGAGGTGATAGGCCAAATATCCAGAAAGTAGTTTCAATATAGCTATTTTCAAACAATTAGCAATTATGAATGAACAAAGCACTTTTTAAACATAGTTGTATTGAGAAATTTGTCAGAGCCACTGTACTAAATATGGCAAAAACAATTAGATGTCAAAATAGTACAGCATGATTGACATATACTCGTTTTTTTGGAACAGCGCCCCCCAGTGGGCGGATTGTTTCAGCACTTTGCAGGTCACTACAGTGTCTCCACCTGAACATAACTGCCAAATATCATCCAGATTGGGCAACATTCAGCCTGCCAAAATGTCTGCTGAATGCTGATTGGCTGATGGTGTTCAGCCATGTTGATTGATTAAGTTGCCCTTTGAACATCCTTTAGAGGCTGTATGATAGATTCTGCATGCAAAGTTTCAACTTGCTAGGTTGCACGGTTGCTGAGAAACAGTGCTCCAAATTTACCTCTTGAAGTGAATGGGGCATATATCCGGAAGGACTAATTTGCATATGGCGGCCATATTGTTTACATATTTCAACGTTTTCTTAAGGAATATTGAAGCGCATGCTCTCACGAGTGTTTTGATACCAAACATGCCAGGATTGGTCAAAATTCCTAGGACTAGTTTGCAAAAGTAGGTTTTGCATATTATGCAAATTAGCACAAAATCTATATAGACGGAAGTGCATGGTCCAAATTGGAAAGTTGTTGGTATTGACCCAAGGAATCCATCAAAAAAAGAATTTTGAATGTAGGTCTTATGGTTTTTGAGTTATTGAGAAAATTGTGAAAAATGAATTTCCTTGTTTATAGCGCCACCACTTGACCAATCGGTGCCATTTTTGTTGTCCACCGAGATGCACTGATCCTACATCTACCTACCAAGTTTCATTTCTCTATGACTTACGGTTTAGGCTGCACAACTGTTTTTACAGGAGAAAAAGAATAATAATAATAATAATAATAATAATAATAATAATAATAATAATAATAATAATAATAATAATAATAATAAATAAAAGAAAAATCTTAGCAAAAACAATAGGGTTCTACGCACCTTCGGTGCTTGAACCCTAATAATAAATAATAAAAGCCATTATATAATTAACCCTTTCAGACCTGAATTATCTTCACTGACGAAAAAAATGTAAAAATGCTGTTTTCTGTCTTTAATGCACAGAAAAGAAGACTCTAATATTCTAATATATAAAATCTAAATATAGCAAATAAATTCAATTAACTAAAATACATAATAGTTTCTTTTAATTTCCATTGTATTGTAAGCCTGTGTGTTATATTTAATATTTTATATTTTTAATATTGACCTTTTTATTTCATAAACCATCCCTAAACAGTTCAAACATGACTTAAAAAGTGTCTTAAATCACAATAAATTAGTAATTAATTAGCTGATACTAGTACTACTGGTTGTCCAGTGCAGTGGGCAGGGCCAAACTACTGTTTCAATGGTTTATAAAACTTATATAAACTTGTTCATTGGCTGGTTCGTGTTCTTTTCTGATGGAACAGCCCTCAAATAGTAGTTAAATGTGCAATAAAACATAAAAAAAAAAAAAAAAAAAAAAAAACACATGATGTCTATTTTAATGGATGCAGGGCCTGAAAGGGTTAACAAGTGTTGATCAATTAGTTATAGTTATAATGTATAATGTTTTTTTTAATTCCATTTAACATCAACAGTAGGGGGTGAAAGAATGCAGTAAAACACTCGGTGGGATTGTGTTTAACTGAGTGTGGTTCTGTGTGTGTGTGTGTGTGTGTGTAATGTGTGTGTGTAATGTGTTTGTGTGTGTGTGTAATGTGTGTATATGGGTGTGTTTGTGTGCACAAGTGAGAGAAAGTAGTAAGTAAAGAGAGAGAGTGAGAGAGAGAGAGAGAGAGTGCTTCATCAGGCAGCTGCAGAGTGAAAGAGTGTCCCTGTGTCCTCCATCTCTCACACACACACGACCTCACCACTGCCTGTCACTACATTAACAACGGCCAGTCTTTACACTCAGTAAAAGGGTTACTAGAGCGCACACACACACACACACACACACACACACCAACTAATGTAGGAATTTAGTCCTGTATAAAAACAGTAGCTCCCAGAAGGAAGTGTCAGATTGTAATTCTGTTTAGAAGGAAGATAAAAATAAACAGGAACAATAAAGGGCCCTATCTCACCAACAGTCTATTTTCATGCCTTCTGCTTGTGTCATTTAAATAGCAATAGTGCTTCTGAATATACTGTATCTACACTGATGTGCGAGGTGGTCTGGAAGTGAAGTGTATTGCTATCTTGGCAACGGAAAACACAGGTGCGCCACTGATCGAATAAAACCTAAACCAGGAGTCGACAATTAAGTGTGTCCACGGCCCAGATATTTCCCAAGCCATTACGTGGCGGGCCACAAAAAAAAAATCTGTTTTGCAAAATGAAGTGTAACAGGATGGAGTGCTACAGACTAGTAGCTCTCCAACCCAGAGGGTTGTTGAACCCAATTGCAGAACAGATGATCTCAAAGCACGTAAACCCAAAAAGAAAGGAATAAAAAATAAATAAATAAACACACCACTCCTCACGAGGGATCGAACCTGTGTTGCTAGGATTGCGGTCCAATACACTATTGCTGCCCCGGCTAGTGAATTGGGACACGGCCGAAAAAAAAAACAACCTTGTAAGGAGATAAGGAACCCAAGAATGGGTGGAAAAACGAGAACGGGTGAAACTAAAGTCACAGCGTGAACGAGCAGGTCAATATCCTCTGCTGAGTAGAGCAGAAGCTCTGCACCGTTAAAATAGCATTTCACCAAAGTTAGAATGCAATAAAGGGAATAATAAGTGACACGCTGATACACACGTGATTAACTAAGAAAATTACTACATGCCTTTTGTGTGGTTTGAGGCATGCAAGGTGTACTTTTCCCGCCGTTACGATAGCAAAGACACACTAAAACGCCCTAAATCAAGCTGCATGGTGTACGCACATATGAACAGTCTTAAAAGTAATTCCAGTTTTCTTAAGCAATAAAGACAATTTAAAAAAAAGTCCTACTCTCTTCCTCTGCCAGCAGCACTGTAAACTTGAGCGTCCCTCAACCCAACCCAATCATACTGTGGTGTTTGGCACTAGCCAGGGGCATCAATATACAGACTATGGTTTTGTAATAATGCAGGATGAGATGAAATGTAAGCTACTCAATAACTGTAAGCATTTATAAAGCCAACAGGTATTAATTTACCATATACACTATAAAAAAATAGGGCTTTTAAAACTAAAAGTTCAACTCATTTATGTCCAGCTTGTTCCAGTATATAAAAACGGGGTTTTCAACTCTAAAACCAAAAAAACAACTTCTACAAACATTTGTGATAAAATAGGTTGCCATTAGGAGCTAAGTGAATTCCAGCATGGTACCATGGTAGGATGCAGCACCTGCGCAAAAAGTCGTGAAATTTCCTCCTCACTACTACAAATTCCACAGCCAACTGTCAGTGATATAACAAACGTAATTAAGAGAATTTGTACCACATGTACATTTGTGTGTTTCGAGCCATGCAAGGTTTCCCAACGTTACAACAGCAAAGACACACTGATAGGCCCTAAACCAAGGTGCAGGGTGTAGATCAAGGGTCGGCAATTAAGTTTTTTGTGCGCGGGCCAGATATTTTCCAAGCCATTACGTGGCGAGCCACGAAAAAAAAATCTGTTTTGGAAAAAAAAAGTGTAATGGGATGGAGCTAGAGACTAGTAGCTCTCCAGCCCAGAGGGTTGTTGAACCCAACTGCAGAACAGTTGATCTCAAAGCAGGTAAACCCAAGAAGAAAAGGGGAGAGAAAAAAAAAACACACACCCGGGAATCAGGCTGTGCATCTACAGTGGCAAGAAAAAGTATGTAAAATCTTTTGGAATATCATGCTTTTCAGCATAAATGCTTGAGTAAAATCAACATTTTTGTTTTATTCTATAAACTACAAACAATATTTCTCCCAAATTCCAAATAAAAAATAGCCATTTAGAAATTTTAGAGCAATTATTTGCAGAAAATGAGAAATGGCTGGAATAACAAAAAAAGATGCAAAGCTTTCAGACCTCAAATAACTCAAAGAATTTTAAAACAAGTTCATATTCATAAAGTTTTAAGAGTTCAGAAATCAATATTTAGTGGAAAAACCCTGTTTTTTAATCACAGTTTTCATGCATCTTGGTATCATTTTCTCCGCCACCAGTCTTACACACTGCTTTTAGATAACTTTATGCTGCTTTACTCCTGGTACAAAAATTTAAGCAGTTCAGTTAAGTTTGGCATCTTCCTCTTGATTATATTCTAGAGTTTTTAATTTGGTAAAATCAAGGAAAAACATCATTTTTAAGGGCTCTCTCATTTTTCAGAGCTGTATAACAGCATTTTATTAATAAAGATTGTGAAGTACAGCATGGATCACATTTTAGGTCAAATTTATGCAAAAAAACACATGAAATTAAAAAGGGGTTCACATACTTCTTTTTCTTGACACTGTATCTGAATATTATGTGTAACAGTTGTCTGTGGAATTGTTTGAAGGTACCTTTTCCTATTACCAACCCATGTGAACAATTTAGAACAAGAGAACAGTGCATTTCACATGAAGCTATTCTGAATCATTTCTGTACATTTTTACAGTTCGATTTTTTTTTTTTTTAGAAACTACAGCTGAAGTACAGTACCAGTCAAAAGTGTGGGCGAACCTTAAATTCAGTGTTTTTTCATTATTAAATTTTTTTCTGCATTGTAGATTAATACTAAAGTCATCCAAACTATAAAGAAAAACAAATATGGAATTATTTCGGAAACAAGAAGTGTTAAAACAGAATATTTTCTATATTTTGAATTATTTCAGTTAACAGCTGTGCTGAACTCGTCAAGAGTTAATACCTTGAATTTCTTGCCTCTTAATAAAGTGTTTGAGAGCATCAGTTAAAGTAAACTAGTGAAGAGGTAGAGTTACAGGTATACAGTGAATAGTGAATATTTGAGTAGTGTTCTAATCCAGATTATGAGAAGCAAGAAATAATAAATAACTAAATAAAGAAAAAATGACTAAGAAAAATGATGGTCAATCAATCTGAAAGAAGAATTTCAAGAACTTTGAAAGTATCCTAAAGTGTAGTGGCAAAAAAGACCATCAAAAATGTTATGAGGATGAAACTGGCACTCATCAGGACCGCCCGAGGAAAGGATAGAAGAGCAAGAGTTTCCTCTGTTGTACAGGATAAGTTAATCAGAGTTACCAGCCTCAGAAACCACAAGTTAACAGCCCCCCAGATAAGAGCACCTAAATGCTTCTTCACAGAGTATTTATTTGGATTGTTTAACACTTTTTATGTTACTACATGATTCCTTATGTGTTCCTTCATAGTCTGAATCACTTTAGTATTAATTTACTACTTGGAAAAGAAAGAAAAAAATAAAAACATTGAAAGAGAAGGTGTGTCCTGGCCAGAAAAGCAGGAAATTATGTATGAAATATTTTATAATAACTTAAATAAAATTGTTCAGATGAAACACTATCTGTAGTGAAATAAACATCTATGTATATGTTAGAAACACTGCTACACTTTTTATCTGAATTTTACATACTGTCTCAACTGTCTTGCAAAAGTTTCCTGGAGGCATCAATCAGTTCAGAAAATTCAGGATTTGTCTTAAAAAACTAACTTTTGACTGGTAATGTATTAATATACAGGGGTTGGACAATGAAACTGAAACACCTGGTTTTAGAGCACAATAATTTATTGTGGTGACGGACAGTTCTGGTGGAAACAGAAGAGTTGAGGTGCACATTGAATTCTGCTGTGGTTTTATGTTTTTTGGATACAATCCGGGTTAGCACCCGAACATCCCTTTCAGACAGCTTCCTCTTACAGCATCCACAGTTAATCCTGTTGGATGTGGTTGGTTCTTCTTGGTGGTATGCTGACATTACCCTGGATACCGTGGCTCTTGATGCATCACAAAGACTTGCTGTCTTGGTCACAGATGCTCCAGCAAGACGTGCACCAACAATCTGTCCTCTTTTGAACTCTGGTATGTCACCCATAATGTTGTGTGCATTGCAATATTTAGAGCAAAACTGTGCTCTTACCCTGCTAATTGAACCTTCACACTCTGCTCTTACTGGTGCAATAATGTGCAATTAATGAAGATTGAACACCAGGCTGCTCCAATTTAACCATGAATCCTCCCACACTAAAATGACAGGTGTTTCAGTTTCATTGTCCTAACCCTGTATGTTGGTTGTGTTTTTAGTCCGTGTATTCCTCGGTCACTCTGGTGCGTGTGGAAGCTCAGGGGGCGTGTCATCGTACTGTGGTGGGGGGGTGAGGGGTTCGATGTTGGACACGGCGGCTGGTGGGGAGGTGCTGGACGTCTTCCTGCCCAGTTTCTCGGATTTGATTCGTCTCACTTTGAGAGGGAGGAGTTTGAGTCCCGCTCTGCCGCTGCGCCGGCCGGTTCCGGCGGGTTGTGCCGGTGCCGGGTTAGAATCGGTCGCTGTGCTCTGGGTCTGAGTGGGCTGCTCCGCCGCTGCTGGGTCCGACCCCCCCACCTCGCCCTGCGGCCTCTCCATCAGCTCCTCGTAGGCCGGGAGACGGGTGGTGCTGTCCTTCCGCGAGGTGAACTGGCTGATTGGATACTGTTCATTACCCACCACCTCCTCGTAACTGGGCACAGCGTAGTGCTCTGCTTGTTCTGATTGGCTGCAAAAAAAGAATAATATATTTATTAAAAATCATCCTGAATCAGTTTCTCAGATTTCGCTATTTATAGGTTTATTTTTGAGTAAAATAAACATTGTTGTTTTATTCTAAAAACTACAGACAACATTTCTCCCAAATTCCAAATAAAAATATTGTCATTTAGAGCATTTATTTACAGAAAATTAGAAGATGCAGAGCTTTCAGACCTTAAATAACACAAAGAAAAAAAAAGTTTATATTTATTTAACTTTTAAGAGTTCAGAAATCAATATTTGGTGGAATAACCCTGATTTACTACTTCTTACTACTTCTAACCTCATTTCCTTCTTCCCCTCCTTCACTTCTCTATCCCTTTATTTCCCTTCGACCTCCTTTAAGCCCTATCTAAAATGGTTTATCTTAATTCCTATTACTTTTGTACTTGACTTTTGTAAGACGCTTTGGACAAAAGCGTCTGCCAAATGTAATGTAAATTAAAAACATTTAATCACATTTTCATGCATCTTGGCATGTTTTCCTCCACCAGTCTTACACACTGCTTCTGGATAACTTTATGCTAATCACTCCTGGTACAAAAATTCAAGCAGTTCAATTTGATTTGATGGCTTGTGATCATCCATCTTCCTCTAGATTATATTCCAGAGGTTTTCAATTTGGTAAAATCAAAGAAATTCATCATTTTTAAGTGGTCTCTTACTTTTTTTCCAGAGCGTTTTTTCCCCCCAAAAACAGCATTTTATTAATAAAGACTGTGATGTACATCATGGACCTGACTTGTAGCTCTCATTGTCACTTTGCTTTAGGGGTGCACCAAAGTTTTAGGCCAAAAATAAACAGATAATAAAATTAAATGTCTAAAGGCCAAAATCCGAATGTGTTTTATTCAGGAAATATTCCACTTTATAAACCAAGAAATAAATTACATAATGTTAAATTATATATTTTTTTCTTGCTTTTCATCGATGATTAAAGAGAGTGTGTGGGTCAGCTGATGCAACTTATGCGGTTTGACTTTAAAATAAATAATGTTAATATATTTGGCTGAATAGTTAACACGGGCACTGAGTGGTCAACCAGAATAAAGCAATGCCACTATGATCTGGTGAACGCTGGTTTGAATCCCGATCATGCAGCTTGCCAAATTGGAAATATTTTTGGATTTCTTGATTATAAATCATGATTGAATCAAGACCAGGGTGGGCACCTCAGGTCCTGAAAAGTTAGAATGAAAATGAAAATGAAAATTTAGCACACGACTAGTTTGACTATTGTTTTCATCAGTGTTCTACTCTATAGTTATGCTGCATTTGTGGGATGTAGGTTTTATTTATCGACTTTCTCAAACGTTTTTTCAGAAACTAAATTTATTCATAAATAAATTAATTTAGGTTAATTTATTTACTGTAATTGCATTAATCCCAACACAATTATATAATTACTCTTAGTTAAAATCATGCTAAAAAAAATAATAAATGCAAATTCTTTCTTGTATTTGGAGGAAATAAATGCTAGTCTAGCTCCATATTCCACATTTAACAACTTTTGAAGGAACTGTGTTTTACACTGCTAAATACTGCAAAAAAACAACAACAAAAAAAGCTAAAATGAGTAAAATGAGTTAATTACAGGAGAAGGTATGTGTTAAGGTTTCCAGTAGGGGTGTGCCATATTGTATCGTACGCATGGTATCGCCAACATTTTTTAATATAGTGTACGATATTATACCTTGAAATATCGTGACATATCACCCACCCCTAATTATCACATCAGGGTAATAGTTTTTTACTGGTTTATGCAAAAGAAAAATTCCCACTGTTCTCATTTCTCATGATATATCTACTAGAGACAGATTATATATATATATATATATATATATATATATATATATATATATATATATATGTATATATAACATTTATTTTACTTTAATCCAGAAAATAAGGAGATATTTAGAGACTTCTGTTACTAATCTGATAAAATTCTTGTATTTTTAAATATCTCAGTTAGGAGTGTGCCATATCATATTGTATGCAACAATAAATTAAAAATGTTCATTTTGTTGCAGTATTGAATTCACTGTTTTGTGATATCTCTAAGAGCATTGTTATCGTGGAAATATCGAAATACCGAAAATAATGAAATATTGTGATATTATTTTAGGGCCATATCGCTCACCCATAATTAGGGTACTACTTTTTTGCTGTTTTTAGCAAAAGGAAATTTTGTATTGCGTTTTACGTATTTTTTAATATCTCAGTTAGGGGTGTGCCATATCATATTGTATGCAATAATATAATTAAATTATTATTTTATTGCAGAAGTGTATTCTTGAATATTTTTTAAAGGTTTTCTTATCGCTATCGCAAAAATATTATTTTAGGGTCATTTCGCCCAGCCTTAGTTTTCAGATGAATTACACACATTAATGCTGATATTGACCATTTTAATTTATACTAGAAGGGGTGTACACAAAATTGCAGTGGACCTACAGTGAATTATAATTGTGAATGTGCATTTTTTCACCTCTGCTCCTCCGGGTTCTGGTCCGCGGTTGCTCCGCCGTTACTCTGCGGCTGTCTGGCTGACCGGCGTTTGTTGCGTAACCCCAGGCACAGTGCCAGGATCAGCATGGCCACGCCAATACCAAGCATCACGAAGGCTGCTGTGGATGTGCTTCTGGAAGTGCTGGTGCCCGAGCCTGGCCGAGAGCTGTTTCCCACCGAGCTGGCGGGCACTGCGGTCCACACCACCATCACAATGCCCAGGGCCACCATCCCCATGCCCAGCGCCGCCGCTGCATACTGAGAGGCAGAGTTAGAGCTGCTGGTGTTCCCAGAGCCGGCTGAGGTCTGACCGCTGTACGACATGTTTCTCGTTTAGTCCGTCATGTCATCCAGTCATTCACTCACTCGTTCCTCATCTTTTAGCCAATCACATGCCGGCATACTGACTTCTATGGTCAGTACATCTTCATTCTGATTCTGTAGACTGGAAACAAAAACACAGTGTAAGCAATTGCGTTAATTAACAACAACATGAGCATGCAGTCTTACACCCTGTGCATGGCTAGTCGTGATGCTCATTGCTATCTTACACCCCATCAACAGTTTATTTTTAAACCTTCTTTAAACCTGCCTTGTTTAAATAGCAACAGTGCTTGTGAAGACGCAGTGAAGGAAATAAATATTTGATCTCTTGCTGATTTTGTAGGTTTGCTCACCGACAAGGACGTGAACAGTTTATAATTTTTTTAACAGTGAGAGACAGAATATCAAAATTAAAATCCAGAAAACCACATTGCATAAATTCTATACATTTATTTATTTATTTTACATAGAAAAATAAGTATTTGATCCCTCTGGCAAACAAGACTTAATACTTGTTGGTCAGGTGTGTTTTGTAGCTGATGATGAGGTTTGCACACGTCAGGAGGACTTTTGGTCCACTCTTCTTTATAGAAAATCTCTAAATCATTAAGATAAGATCAGAATTTTTCTATGGGATTAAGGTCTGTAGTAGGGGTGGGCGATATGGCTCTAAAATAATATCACAATATTTCAGGGTATTTTTGCGATAGCGATATACTTGGCGATATAGGAAAATTAAAATAATTAATTCATTTCAGGAATCTAGTATAATAGTATAACAGAATAATCAGAATGTGGCAAAATAAATAATATAGCATAAAATAATATAATGCAGCAAAAAATATTGCAGAATATTTAGTGCATGAATATAAACTGCAAACTAAAACAATTATACAATAAATACACTTAAAGCTTCACAGTAAATAATAGACTACTTTTAAGACAGAACAGCCCTATTATCACAATATGGATTTTTAATATAATGATATTTCTGTATCACGATATATTGTATACGATATAATATTGCCCACCCCTAGTCTGAAGACTGGCTATAGGCCACTACATGACTCTTTTTTTAGTACTCCTTGGTTGCTTTGGCTGTATGTTTTGGGTCATTGTCATGCTGGAAGACCCAGATACGACCCATTTTTAATGTCCTGGTGAAGGGATAGACGTTGTCACTCAGGATTTTACGGTACATGGCTCCATCCATTCTCCCATAGATGTGGTGAATTAGTCCTGTGCTCTTAGCAGAGAAACACCCCCAAAACATACTGTTCCCACCACCTCCGTGCTTAACAGTGGGGACGGTGTTCTTTGGGTCATAGTCAGCATTTCTCTTCCTCCAAACCCAATGATTTGCATTAATGCCAAAGAGCTCAATTTTTGTCCAAATTTTTGACCACAGCACCTTCTCCCAATCACTCTCAGAATCTTCCAGGTGTTTATTAAGAAACTTCAGATGGGTTTGCACATGTGCCTTCTTGAGCAGGGGGATCTTGCGGGCACTGCAGGATTTTAATCCATTACAGCGTAATGTGTTACCAATGGTGAGTGTGGTCCCAGCTACCTTGAGATCATTAACAAGTCTTTTTTATGAAAATTAAAAACCTATCCATGAGGCACAGATCACACCAGTGAGAAAAAAATAAACAAACTTAGAAACTCAATACATCCAATAAACTCTACGGGTTTTACTCATTTACACCAAAATTAACAACTAAAAAAACGCTTTAAAATAAGTTTACAAACACGAAATCGAGGCATATTCTACCTATAATTTCAGTTTGTTTTAGTTCGTTTTATACACCGATATTTCCAGTTACATCTGAATTCACGCTTTTATTTACCTTTTAAAAAGCCACTTAAATGCCTGATTAAAGGGCCGATTACTGTTGTTTTGCTGTTCCTCGGGTTGTGTTTGTTTTCCAAGTTACGACAAACAAAAAAGACTAATAAAATGTAAAATCTGTGTGTAAAATCTCCCCGTCACTAAAGGCTGCGCAGATTAAATTTCTTTGGGTTTTCACTGTATTTCCCCCTTATCCTCCCTGCAAGCGTATATAAACCTGATACCATCAAAAGGTTTCATTCCTTCTTCCATGAACGACGGCCTTTCCACCTTATCCCTCACGGTAATAAGAAACGCTAATCCTCCATACCCTGCAGCTGCACCCCGTTCTGAACTGTAACAGCAACATCTTGTTTTCTTATCATGGCAGAGGAACTGAAACCTGCTTTACTGAAGAGCAGATAGCATCAGGTTGCACTGATGACAGACCGAGAACATACAGTAGATTACATACTAACACAGATTAATAAAACTGAAAAAATAAATAAAAAATTCACCTTCTGAGTCCCGTATGCTGCAATACGTTGCTAAACTTCTCTTTCAGGGTGTTCTAAACTAAAGAGGTTAAAGCTAAAGTCATGCAAGCCTAATCTCACATTTATTATCCAAGAGGATTAACAGACTCTTATCACAGAAAAACAAATAAAAGATAAGAAAACTATTAAAAAACTATTTACTCTCCACTTTATTTACTGCATGTGTTCGACATCACTCAAAGAACGATTCGGAACACACCTCACGGACGTCACAATCCTGAAGACACTGAGCCCAGACTGCGTTTAAATGTACAATACAGGTCAGCCAATCATAACAGAGGTCATTAACATATATAAAACTATACAGTAGGAGTGTAGCGGTAGAGAAAATTCACGGTTCGGTTCACACCTCAGTATAAACCAATAGTTTTGTATGTTTACGGTTCGTTTTCAGTACAGTTGAAGGAAAAAATAAAGAGGCTGGGTGTTCTGTATATCCTCACCTTTATTAATCTTCATAAAAAGAAAGAATCTTGATTATAATCTTGTCTAGTTTTTTGGGATGGCATGTTGTAACGGGGCTCGAGCTTTATTAAAAAC
Source organism: Astyanax mexicanus (assembly GCF_023375975.1). Taxonomy (NCBI): domain Eukaryota; kingdom Metazoa; phylum Chordata; class Actinopteri; order Characiformes; family Acestrorhamphidae; genus Astyanax; species Astyanax mexicanus. The sequence continues at coordinate 45,058,071 of NC_064419.1, read as the reverse complement.
AAAAACAACAGCATTAATTTAACTGATTAATCTACACTGCTTAAATATTTTTTCCTAAGTATATTTCTAGAGAGAGAGAAAGAGAGAGAGAGAGGGCACGCAAGAGAGAGCGAGAGAGAGCACACAAGAGAAAGACAGAGAGAGAGAGAGAGAGAGAGAAAGGGCAGGTGAGAGAAAGAAAGAGAGAGAGAGAGAGATAAAGAGAGAGAGAGAGAGCACACGAAAGAGAGAGAGGGCGAGAGAAAGCTAGAGAGAGAAAGGAGGGGAGTGCAAGAGAAAGAGAGAGCAAGAGAGAGAGAGAGTGAGGGCTTGTGTGAGAAAGAGAAAGGGAGAGAGAGAAAGAGGGAGAGAGAGAGGGTGGGCGCTCGAGAGAGCGAGAGAGAAAAAGAAAGAGAGAAAGAAGAGAGAGAGATAGAGAGTACGAGCGCCTAACTCTGCGTTCAAACTGAAAAGCGTCAGGAGTGTTTCATTCGTGAAACTTCTGACGCTTTTCAGTTTGAACGCAGGGTTAGGCGCTTGTACTCACTCTCTCTCTCTCTCTCTCTCTCTCTCTTTTTTAGACAAAAGTTCAAATACATCTGCTGGTTTATTATTTGTTTAGAATCATCCTGTGATAGTATATAAGCACAATCCTATCTAAATAAGCTTACTTGTTATCCAATCAGCACAGTGGGAACTAACAATGAAGTACAAAACTGCTGTCTAGTGAGTGGGGATTAAAGAACACAAAAATAACCACTTCTGACACCAATATTTCTAAACATCTAAATATACAGTGTTTTTTTTTTTTTTTTACATAAATCGATGCATTATGGCAAAACAAAATATCCTGATACTTTAATGTAGCAATATTTTCTTACACCCTTAACAACCCTTTTAGTCCCTCCAGCACTGAACCAGTTCCAGCCGCAGGACTAACCACTAATCTACAGGATAAACAGAAACAGGTCAGCATTAACATTCCAAACATCCTGCTCCCAGAAATCCACCTTAAAGCTGTGGTCATTTTCCAGATATTCCTTCCACCTTCATGTGTCATCAGTAGGGGTATGACGACACATTCATCTCACGAAAACGAGACACGATATAGAGTTTACGAGACAAGAACCGAGTGTTAATAATACATACAGCTCTGGAAAAAAAATTAAGAGAGCACTTCAGTTTCTGAATCAGTTTCTCTGATTTTGCTATTTATAGGTTAAAGTTTGAGTAAAATGAACATTGTTGTTTTATTCTATAAACTACAGACATATTGTCATTTAGAGCATTTATTTGCAGAAAATGAGAAATGGCTGAAATAACAAAAAAAAAAAAAAAAAAAAAAAAAAAAAAGATGCAGAGCTTTCAGACCTCAAATAATGCAAAAAAAAAAAAAAAAACGTTTATATTCATGATGTTTTATGAGTTCAGAAATCAATATTTGGTGGAATAACCCTGGTTTTTTAATCTCAGTTTTCATGCGTCTTGGCATCATGCTCTCCTCCACCAGTCTTACACACTGCTTTTGGATAACTTTATGCTACTCACTCCTGGTGCAAAAATTCAAGCAGTTCAGTTTGGTTTGATGGCTTGTGATCATCCATCTTCCTCTTGATTACATTCCAGAGGTTTTCAATTTGGTAAAATCAAAGAAACTCATCATTTTTAAAGTGGTCTAATTTTTTCAGAGTTGTATATTATTCATATATATTTTCCCACAGAATCTTACAGCACTTCATGCTTCCCTCTGCTACTGACAACTTTTATGGAGATGCGGATTTCATTTTCCAGCAGGACTTGACACACTGCCCACACTGCTTATAAAAAAGTACTAATTGGTCTTATTATATAATATTCTAATTTTCTGAGAAACTGATTTTTGGGTTTTCATGGGCTGTAAGCTTCATAATCATCAACAATAAAAAAAATAAACGTTTAAAAACAGTAGAAATTGTCCGCAGAAAAACACTACAGTAGGAAGCCAGGAATCTAGTACAGGTGTAGCCTGGGTTAACTGAGGGTTTGATATACTGGCATAAGAAATGAGTGTATCTGACTCTTCCAGGAATGCCAGTCACTTTCTGGTTCAGACTAACTGAATCCCAGCACATGCTGGCAGACGCTGGCACTGCAGAGCTACAGGAATAATAAAGAACTGTCTGATAAAGAGCTCTGACATCATCAATGCTCTACCTGCTGTCACATGCCCACACCGGCGACACCCAACTGCTGACTCAATAAATACACTGCATTCATACACTTAGATAACTGTAGAGAACTGCAGGAGTACTGAGTCACGATGAAGCAGGAATATACTTTAGCCATACCCTCATATAGGGGTGTGGCATTCTGTATAGTACGCAATAGTATCATTACGCAACATTTCTGAATATCGTGAACAATAATATACCCTGAAATAGTGCTGGGGCGATACGGTAAAAATCATATATCACGATATGGAATTTTTAATATCATGATAACGATATATATCATGATATACCACATTTAAGTATTATTATTAAGTATATTACGTAGTTTTCAGTTATTCTTCAAAAAATATGACAAAATAATATCATTGCTTACTTTTTTCCAACTTTATTTCAAAGTGACATTAAACCAAACATGTATTGAATGAAAACAGATGAGGTAAATGCAGTAGCTAATTTTTTTTAAAGAACAAACCGGCCGTAAAGCAGCGTCGTGTCGCCAAACCACATTATGAAGCTTTTTTTAGCAAAGATAACTTTATCACTTATATACACGAGTTTATGCAAATTGACAATGACGATACATTTCATTGAAGCCTACTTTATATATTTGCATGTATAATTGATGAAATTACTGTAGAAACAATAGAACAATAGAAGGTAAGTAGCACGATAGACACTTTTCTATCATCTCCACGATATTTATCGTCATATCGCACATCACTACCCTGAAATATGGTGCTACGTTTGTTATTGTTTTTAAAACTACTTTTTTATTGTTTTTAGCAAAAGAAAAATTCACACTGTTCTCATTTCCCATTATGTATCTACTAGAGACAGATTATATCTGTCCAGTATCATTTATTTTACTTTAGTCCTGGATATATGGAGATACTTGCAGTGCATTATTAATATTATTAGTATCGTGACATTCTGAATCATTGACTTCTGTTACAAATCAGTAGATTTTTTTTCTCAGTTGCTGCAGTACCGTATTCTTGAAATATTGTTTTTAATTCAGTGTTTTGTCATATAAGCAAGAGTATCAGTATCGCGAAAATATAATGAAATATCGTTATTTGGTTTGGGTTTGTTTGGGTTTGTTTGGGTTTGTTTGGGTTTGGTTGGTTGGTTGGTTGGTTGGTTGGTTGGTTGGTTGGTTGGTTGGTTGGTTGGTTGGTTGGTACTTTATTGATCCCCGGGGGGAAATTCTTGGCATCCAGCAGCAGGTTACACAATACACAAAGTTAAAAAAGATAAAATATAAAGATACATATAAATACAATCAAATAAGAAATAGAATATACAGTGTAAATGTACAGTCTTCGTGTGTGTGTGTGTGTGTAATGGACATGGAGAATGGAGGTAGTGCAGTTGAACACAATAGACAGTGAACACCAGTTGATGTGCATAATGTAGCCTGGCAAAGTAGAGCAACTTAAAATTGCATTTTAGCCAATGAAACCCAAAAATCTGTGTCTAATCAGAAAATTAGAATATTATATACAGTAAGACCAATTGGTACTTTTGGCAGTCCTGCTGGAAAATGAAATCCACATCTCCATAAAAGTTGTCAGCAGAGGGAAGCATGAAGTGCTGTAAGATTTTGTGGGAAAACTTTGGTCTGCACTGACTTTAGACTTGATAATAAAACACAGTGGATCAACACCAGCAGATGACAGACATGTCTCTCCAAACCATCTCTGATCATCAGTAAATTTTACATTTCATTTGTAAATTAAGGGAGCAGAGTCTGGAGGAAGAGTGGAGAGACACACAGTCCAAACTGCTCGAGGTCTAGTGTAAAGCTTCCACCAATCAGTGATGGTTTGGATTAAATTATAAACCCAGTTTGGGACTCGAGTCTGTGGTCTGGGAAGGCCACAGTGAACTGGCTGAGATCCAGATGTTCTGAATGGGGCTTTATGGAGGAGAGCTGAAAGAGGAATAACTGGAAGTGGCGGGAGAGACAGCAGGCTCAGGCATGCAGCACCACAGAGATACCACAAAACAGCTGGAGAATCTGAGGAATTCAGCTCCGTGAAGATAGAGAACATTAGAGTATATCTGACGGTGGAATCTGGTATGCAGTGGCTCAGGGCTACAAAACATATAGTTTTAGGACTGATCTCATTTCTCTTTTGTACTCTTACCGCTTGTTTTGACTGTAACCCTTAATCTAAGAATTGGGCAAATACAGAGCCTCTAAGGTAACATCATGTAAAAAAATAAAATAAAATACGTGGCGACTAATTAAGGTGTTGGAACGAGAACCTAATGCCGTGGGAACGAGATAATGAATAATTACGTCAGATAAAACATAAAAAAATCACTGCCACATAAGAGTTATTTACAGGTCTATATATGTAAAGATGTTCAAAATCTATTGTCCCATTTTGATTAAAATCAAATTCATTTGTTTAACCTCCCAGCCCTACCACAAAGATTTGGTCATAGGTTGCCAGGTCTGTATAGAACTCTTAAGAGGGGTTTCCAGTTCAATACAGAACCATCATTGGGGGGATTGTGACAGTAGTTGTAAGGTCTGGAGAGACTTATGTGAGATCATACAAAAAGACAAGTTGTTGGGTTTATGTTAAATAATAAATAATGATAATTTTATGTAATCTTAAGTTTCTTCATGGGCATTAATTTACAGAAAAGCAATATTTATTACTGCTAATTTGCTATTTATTGCAAGCTAGTTACTGTGACAAACTACTAGCGATTTTTTAATGCTTTATAAAGAAGGAAAATACTCAAATCTGTGGGTTCCTTTGGTCGCTTGTGCCAGTGCCTTAAAATTATTCACTCTAAATGGTGCAACAGACAGCTGAGACTGCAGCACTTAAGGTGGAACTGAAAAATAAAAGCTAATAAAAGCTAATTTAAAGGAATGCACAATAATAATTAATTGCTGCACCACCTCCCCCTTTTCTGAAGACATATAATAAACCCTAAAGTTATATATCTGTATAACCAATTTTTAGGGGGAGGATTTAACCACTTCCCCTTGCCACTATATTTCAAGGGGAATATACTCGAAAAGAAGGGGTACTGGTACAAAAGATAAATGGGATTGGGCCTCTATAGCCCGTTTTTCAGGGGGTCCTGGTGTAATTTTCTTTTTTTAATGGGTTTTATTCTTTGTGATTTTATTACCGTCCAGAACGACCATGTTTGTGTTTTTCTCAGGCGTCCTCTATGAAAATTACAGGCTGAATTATCTACTGTTTTTCTCTGATCTCAGTGGTCCAAGGTAATTTTAGTCCCGTCCGGATCCACATCTCTGAGTTTCGTCACCTTGCATTTAATAAAATAGCTATTTGTCCACTGCCGCGTACCATAATTACACTTTGGGCGCACGTTTCCATGGAGATCCAAGTAAAAAACACAACAGCGAGTGGAAAAGGAGGAGCTACTGAACTCTGAGCTAAAAAAAAAAAAAAAAAAAAAAACTCACTGGTCCTCCTGTTTTTTCAACTGCAGTCCGGACACAAGAGTTTTATCACTGAGTAGAAGCGTGATATGTTTTTTCCACTGACGTCCCCCTGAGAAACGAATCCCGTTGTCCCAATTTTGTGCAAATGAATGCTTTTTTTTTACGTTGCAGCAGGATGTTTCTTTGTAAAGTCCAAGGAAAATTTCCCCTCTGGTGACAATAAAGTACATCTTATCTTATCTGATCTTATCTTAACAACACAACACACATTTTTCTGGTTTTACAGTGGTTTCCCAGAGTCCAGGAGGTTTTCCAAATGAATAACTGATTTTCTTTACACTCAACAAGTTTCAGTTCTATAGATTTCTTTAATATTTCTACCCAACAAAACAAACAATATATATATATATATATATATATATATATATATATATATATATATATATATATATATATATATATATATATATATATATATATATCACTGACATGCCACAGGTACTAGCAGTGTGTCCCATGTGTCATATTCTAAAATCCTAATGAAGTTCAAACTGCAGAAACCGCAGGATGAAGCCGTTGGTTTCTCACAGCCCTTCCCTGCCTCATGGGCATCAATCAGTTTCTGAGAGGAGCTCATCTCAGTGTCAGAGAATTCATACAGCAGAGAAACTTCAATCGGCTGATAGCTTATGATAACTTGGAGAAAATACAGCTCTGGAAAAAATAAGAGAGCACTTAGAAATGATGGGTTTCTTTGATTTTACCAAATTGAAAATATCTGGAATATAATCAAGAGGAAGATGGATGATCACAAGCCATCAAACCACCAAACTGAACTGCTTGAATTTTTGCACCAGGAGTAGCATAATGTTATCCAAAAGCAGTGTGTAAGACTGGTGGAGGAGAACATGATGCCAAGATGCATGAACAAAACTGTGATTAAAAACCAGAGTTATTCCACCAAATATTGATTTCTGAACTCTTAAAACTTTATGAATATGAACTTGTTTGAGGTCTGAAAGCTCTGCATCTTTATTTGTTGTTTTAGCCATTGCTCATTTCTCATTTTCTGCAAATAAATGCTCTAAATGACAATAGTTTTATTTGGAATTTGGGAGAAATGTTGTCTGTAGTTTATAGAATAAAACTACAATGTTCATTTGAAGTGGTCTAATTTTTTTCCAGAACTGTATGAGGAAATAAATAAGTGAAATTCAAACTGAAAAGTGTTTTCAGTCCCTAAAAAATAAAAAAAATACTGGTTGTGATGTCACTGATGATGTCAAACTTTACTTTCTCAAAGAGGCGGGGTAATCACACGATGACAGGGTGGACAGGGAATTCCTGGACACTTATAAAAAGCCTAATATTTTTATGAAAATATAAATAATTAATGAAACCAGTCAAAAGTTTGGGCACTTGGGAACTTTCTATTCAATGTTTTTCCACTTTATTCCTTTATTTAATAATTTTTGTACCTTGTAAATTAATATTAAAGACATGAAAACAGCTGGACACATATAGAATTAAGTAGTAAACAGTAAATAAAATGTAAGTCCTCCACATTAATCTCCTGATCTAAACCTGATAAATTGATCTTAACAGATTGTGTCTATTAAGCAATGTTAAATAAAGAGTGCAAACATAAAATTAACATTTTTTAAAGTCTTAGCTTAAACCTTACAAGCAGCTTTTATACTGAACGTGGTGATTTATTTTATATTTCAGTTTTAAATAAGGAAAAGTGTGAAATATTACATATAACAATCTACTACAATATACGTCTATATATAACAATCTACAGCACAATCTCCATTAACCCATTTAAAAAAATCACATTAAAACAGTAAATTAAAAGTGTTAAACAAACAAAAATACTAGGTGCTCTTATCTGGTGTGCTGTTAACTTCATATTCTTCATAGTTTGGATGACTTTAGTATTAATCTACAGTGACGAACATTTTTAAATAATGAAAAAACACTGAATTTAAGGTGTTTTCAAACATTTGACTGGTACTGTATAATCTAAAAAGGAAAAAAATTAAGAGAACACTTCAGTTTCTGAATCAGTTTCTCAGATTTTGCTATTTATAGGTTTATGTTTGAGTAAAATGAACATTGTTGTTTTATTCGATAAACTACAGACAACATTTCTTCAGAATTCCAAATAAAAATATTGTCATTTAGAGCATTTATCTGCAGAAAATGAGAAATGGCTGAAATAACAAAAAAGATGCAGAGCTTTCAGACCTCAAATAATGCAGAGAAAACAAGTTCATATTCATAAAGTTTTAAGAGTATATTTTGTGAAATAACCCTGGTTTTTAATCACAGTTTTCATGCATTTTAGCATGTTCTCATGTTCTCCTCCACCAGTCTTACACACTGCTTTTGGATAACTTTATGCTACTCACTCTTGGTTTGGCGGCATGTGATCATCCATCTTCCTCTTGATTATATTCCAGAGGGTTTCAATTTTGGTAAAATCAAGGAAAAACATAATCTTTAAGTGCTCTCTTATTTTTTTCTAGAGCTTAAGTCTCAGCTCACATCCAGGTTCTGCCTAAACTTAAACCAGCAAACACCAAACACACCAACTAAACCCAATACAAACGGTAACGTTAAATAAACTAATAAACAGTAAAGCTAAAGCAGACTAAAGCAGTGAATAGAGCTGTTAAAGTGGCAGGCATTACTATATCTGTGTTAGTTTAAGTGTAAACTAGTGTAGAAAAACTTTTAAACAAAGTTTAAAAACTTAAACTTAAGCTAAGCCCCGCCGTCTCTCATTAAACTTACCTCAAAACTCGCTTTTCTTTAGTCCTCCTCGCAGATTAGCAGCAGAGAAAAGGAGAAAAACACCCAAAACTCCAGCAGAAACAGAATAAACCCAGCAGAACTGAGACTAGAGCAGTTTAACTCTTTATACTGCAGCTCCAGCAGCAGCTTCTCTTTACAACCACACAGCAGTTACACCAACTTCCCCCCAGCTCAGCTCAGCTCAGCCCTGCAGAACATCTTCCTGCCCCGCCCAGCCACGGTTAACCCTTTACCTGCCCCACAATAAACAACACAACCTCGTAACAACCAGTTACACCACTATAAACCCACCCTGGAGGAAACTACAGGCCTTTATGGGAGTTTATGGGATTCCTAGAAGTGTTACAGAACATTCTTCAGGGATTTACTGTAACACTTAAGTGTTAATGTACAGCTAGTTACAATCAGGACACATTTATAATACTGAATCACAATATTTAAAGATATTCTAATGGTACTTAATAACCCTAATTAAGCCTGATAATAAATAACACTGTTGCATCACATTTTTAAATGTTCATGATGGAAAAAAAAATCTTTCAAACACATTTATTTAACATTGCCCGATAGAAATAATACATAAATAAATAAGTAAGTAAGTAAGTAAGTAAGTAAATAAATAAATTAAAATAATAATAATATATATTTTATTATTATTATTATTATTATTATTATTATTATTATTATTATTATTATTATTATTATTAGTAGTAGTAGTAGTAGTAGTAGTAGTAGTAGTAGTAGTATTATTATTATTATTAGTAGTAGTAGTAGTATTAGTATTATTATTAATAATAATATTGTTTTATACAATACAATTTCATTGTTTAGGGATGGTTTATGAAATAAAAAGGTTAATATGATTATATATATTATATTAATATATATATATTGCCATTGCATTGTAAGCCTGTGTGTAATATTTTATATATCATATTAACCTTTTTATTTCATAAACCATCCCTAAACAGTAATAACATGATTAATATCAAAATCAACTCTTAATTTGCCTCAATGGCTCTAGTACTACTGTTTTTTTTCCAGTGCAGTGGATGTGGGGCCACGTTACTGTTTCATTATATACACATTATAAGAACATTGTGCACTTTTAATGTTCTTAATGCCTCCATTTAAATGTCAGAGCTGAATTATGATGGAAAAATCGATTATTATTTGAGGTAAGTACTTTTTTTATCATGTTTTACTACACCAAAAGTCCATTTTACACCAGAGTTCTCCTTTAAGTTTGCTATATCCACAGGGACTCCCAATTTTTTTTTCCTCTTGAAAAATAAAAATAATGCAAGAGAGGGTTAGTTAAAAGTCCCTTTCTACACTGAAGATATACATCATTTAGTTTTAAACACTGAATCAATGTAAAATAGACAAGCACTAATAAATTATTTCACAAATACCAATTGGTACTTTTGGCAGTGTGGGCAGTGTGCCAAATCCTGCTGGAAAATGAAATCTGCATCTCTATAAAAGTTGTCAGAAGATGGAAGCATGAAGTGCTGTAAAATCTGAAACAGTGATACATATAGCTACAAAAGAGGCCTACTGTAATATACTATAGAAATCTACACAGTCTGTTTACCAGTCTTAAGGCCCTGTCCCACTGCGATTGCGTCTAAATATCCACTAAAGTACGTCCAAATTTCAGTGGACGCAGTTTAGTGGATATTTAGTGGATATTTTGACGCAATATGGACGTAGTTTAGTAGATATTGGGACGGCACCGTCCAAGTGGACGTAGTTTAGACGTTGCCGTTCACTTTAGACGCAAAAGTGGTTTTGGTACCTCCCAAAATTTTCGGAATAGACGGCGACTAATATGGACGTAATTTAGTGGATATTTAGACGCAGTACGGACGTATTTTTGTGGATATTTGGACGGCACGTACAAGTGGACGTCGACGTCCATAAAAATATTTTTCTGGCGTCCATCGCTTTTCCACACTTTCCAAGATGCCAGCCAAGAGGAAGGGTTCCGCTAAGACGGCTGCCGCCAAGCGATTTTCCGAGGAGGCAGTTCCAGCTCCCGAGGAACAAGCTCCAGCCCCCGAGGAACCAGCTCCAGCCCACGAGGAACCATGCAGGAGTATGTTCTGCTGCTGCACCATCACTGCAAGGAATCTGTGGTCCATGGTTGTGTAGAAGAGAATAGATGTGCTCTCTCTTGTAGCTCAAGAAGAAATGATGATTCACTAGAAAAAACAACCATATATAGTTGGAAGTCGACGTCCAAAAAGTCGACGTCCAACTTCAATTTAGACGGAATATGGACGTATATTTTGGACGCAGCGCTCACTCAGTGGACGCAGTGTTTTCTGATAAATTTGGACGAACTTTAGTGGATATTTAGACGCAATCGCAGTGGGACAGGGCCTTTAAATTAACACTATCAGTGTTGATGGTTCACACTTGCTAATAGCAGTAGTCGAGGCCCATAATCTAGGTTACATAATCTCCCAAATTACAGATTACAGATGGTCGTTCAGGTTAGGTGTGCTGAGCAGCAGCTCAGCCGGTGTGAAGCAGTGTTATCAGGCTGCTTCTGGAAAACATGTTGATGATGATAACCGGAGCTAAATCACAGCTTTCCCACAGCTGCCGGCCGTCCAGCAATGTTTAACCAGCTTTATGAGCAGGTGTGGTGCAGCCGTACAGGTGAGTCATGTGGGCCTGGACTCGGAGGGCAGAGGTTCTGAAGGGCTACTCCGTCCGGATAGTGCCAGGAAGAGGTTTTATAGTACTGATGGAGACAGAGAGAGTCATAAGAACATCAGCTGAGACAAATCGGGGCTTTACAGATGTGATGCGGTAAAGACCGGCCTGGTTTTAACCAGTTCTAACCTTACGACCTTAATTTACGACTAGGAACGTCTGATAAAAAAGGAAAGAGGAAATGTTATATGATTGTTCAGGTGAATGGGAATGGTGAAAAAATGATAATCAGATGATTGCAGGTCAGTGTGGGTGAAGATTAGAGCTCGGTTTCCTGGCCTGAAAGAGGACAAGCAGGTTTGGTTGGTTTCCCTTAAATGAATTGAGGAAACTCTATTGATAAAAATTAATGGGAGTGAATGGGAGTATTGTATTACAGTAGATAATACAATCTACCCTAACAGAATGGTGGGTTTTATTTTAATTGCATTATATAAATAGTTTTAAAAAATCTAATTAATCACAATAGAATTCTGTTATTAATTACGATTAATCACACTTTTTCTTCCTTAAAGAGCAAACTAACCACAAACCATATTTTTCCAATTAATAGCTGAAGCATGTTGCATTAAAGTAATAAAATATACCAGTCCTAACCTTTAAAAAACGCTTTTATTTTGGTCATTTCCGCCTCTGATCAATCAACCAATCAATCAATAATACCATCCTACTGTCACATCCAACCATTTGCATCTCACCACTGCGCTATCAGAGGCACACTGCTACTGCTGCAGCTCAGCCAATCAGCTCCTCTCCCGTCTGCCCCGCCTCTAAACCCATACATCACCCAGTGTCCCTGTCACCTTTTTCATATTTGAGCTAAGGGTGGAGTCAGCGAATATCAGGGTGTTTAGTGCTGCTTTAAAAAGCTTTTGATAATGGGAATTTAAATGTGAAGCAAATAATCAGTTTTAGAAACACTTAGATTTGTATTATTGGTGACAATCCTTATTCATGTATTGATCACAACAATCTGTGACTAAATCATGGATAAAATCACTGGTACTTAACTGTATTTTCTAGTGTTGATGCTTTTTAAACTAGAATATTGTAATGTGTTAAGTTACTGAGTTTATAAGTGTCAAGTGGTTCATTTGCGTTACAACTAATTAAAATGTTGACAGTTAATTCCTTGATTTATTAATAATAAATATGATTTATTATTATTTACATTATCACTATCTTTAATAGTTGTTTGAAACAGGAAAAAGTGTGCTTGTGGAACTTTAAAGAAAAGAGAGCAGACTGGGATTAGAACTAGCTGGAAAATGGAGTCTGGCAAATACAAACAAAAGACAACTGTCATGTCTTGTCGTGACTTCTCCTGTCTTGTCTTGTCCTGACTTCTCCTGTCTCGTCTGGTCTTGTCGTGACTTCTCCTGTCTTGTCTTGTCGTGTCTTGTCGTGACTTCTCCTGTCTTGTCCTGTCTTGTCTTGTCTTGTTGAGTGGGGAAAAAAATAACTGAAAAAGGTGTAGAAGAAAAGAAGGGAAACTGAACAAAGGAAATTCCAATCTGGCAAACACAAACAAAAGACAACTGTCTTGTCTTGTCATGACTTCTCCTTTCTTGTGTTGTCTTGTCTTGTCTTGTCGTGTCTTTTCATGACTTCTCCTGTCTTGTCTTGTCGTGACTTCTCCTGTCTTGTCTTGTCTTGTCTTGTCGTGACTTCTCCTGTCTTGTCTTGTCTTGTCTTGTCTTGTCTTTTTCCCCACTGTTACCGGTCACTCCTCTACAAAAAGTTGACAAAGTTTGAGGCTTTGGTCTGTGTTTTTATACCATGCTGCACAGGTGTGGCTGGTTGACACTGATCACCGCCAGGGATTCTGGGAATTGGAGTTTCGGAAACCAAATCCACTGATTTTCCCCCACACATCACCCAGTTCCACTGCTGGCAATATAGAATATAGTGAATCTCTGTATAGTGAAGAGAACTAACTGGAGGATAAACAGTGAAGTACTGAAGGGTTTATTGTTGAGAGTTTGAACAACACTGTTACATGGCTTCATCTTTTTAAACATAAAAGGCTTAAAAAGGCTACGGTCACATTACAAGCCACTCTGCTCATATTCCGATTTTTTGCTCAGATCTTAATGGCTCACATTCACAAATATAAGTGATCTGTATTTGTGTGTAATGTGAACGAATCTGTTCCTAAAACGTCTCACATGCTGCACATTGATACCTGTATAAACGTCTCCTTCTTCACCAACAACTAAAAAACTCATATTAGAGAGACGAGAGACTCATAGCTTTATAAAGGGAAATTGATGAGTTAGCAGCTCATATGTGGAGCATCTTTTGCTGGAGTGGAGAAACAGTAAACAGCTGGTCTGGAGTTCATGCTCAGGTCCAGGAGGTGAATAAAGGCCAGGTGGTTTGCTTTTGCTGTTTTTTTTTTTGTTGTTTAGCAGCTATGAAACAAAAAGACACATGAAGATTCAGATTTGGCCGTTCACATTCATGTCGCATGTCCATGAATTGGATACGTATCTGATTTAGGACCACATATGACTTAGTGACTCAAATCTGGTTTGGAAAAAAAAAAAAAAAAAAAAAAACTGATTTGGCACGTTCACACAGCCATGAAAAAATCAGATCTGAGCCATATTGAGCAAAAAAATCAGATCACTTGAGTCACTTCAGCCTGGTAATGTGAACGTAGCCTAAGTTACCCAATGGTACTGCAAATGGTACAAATGGAAACGTTTAATATTTATATTTTCATATTCAGGTATTATCTCATTGATCAAAGTTGATTCATGAAGTTGTGAAGATGTGCATGAAGTTCGGCCTCAGGGACGGCGATACAAAAATACAATCAACATTTACACAATCATCATCATCATCATCATCATCATCACAAAAATAAACAGACGTGTCCAGAGAAGCAGCGTCCACTTAGGGGACCAAAAAGTGCTGTTGTTTGTTCTTTCCATGAGGAAGTGATCTCAGTTTAGTCCTTTGATCTTATCAGCATTTTCTATCTCATCCTCCCTCCAAGCGCTGGAGTTACATGTTACTGATATCAGAGGTGGAGAGCTGTCGGTGTGGGCTCTGGAGCTCGGGTTCTGTAGCAGAACCGTCTCTCAGCAGTGATCCAGAACTCACAGAACCGCTATCTCTCTATAAAATCTCCGCTATAAAATATACCAGTCCTAACCTTTAAAAAACACTTTTATTTTGGTCATTTCCGCCTCTGATCAATCAACCAATCAATCAATAATACCATCCTACTGTCACATCCAACCATTTGCATCTCACCACTGCGCTATCAGAGGCACACTGCTACTGCTGCAGCTCAGCCAATCAGCTCCTCTCCCTTCTGCCCCGCCTCTAAACCCATACATCACCCAGTGTCCCTGTCACCTTTTTCAAATTTGAGCTAAGGGTGGAGTCAGCGAATATCAGGGTGTTTAGTGCTGCTTTAAAAAGCTTTTGATAATGGGAATTTAAATGTGAAGCAAATAATCAGTTTTAGAAACACTTAGATTTGTATTATTGGTGACAATCCTTATTCATGTATTGATCACAACAATCTGTGACTAAATCATGGATAAAATCACTGGTACTTAACTGTATTTTCTAGTGTTGATGCTTTTTAAACTAGAATATTGTAATGTGTTAAGTTACTGAGTTTATAAGTGTCAAGTGGTTCATTTGCGTTACAACTAATTAAAATGTTGACAGCTAATTCCTTGATTTATTAATAAAAAATATGATTTATTATTATTTACATTATCACTATCTTTAATAGTTGTTTGAAACAGGAAAAAGTGTGCTTGTGGAACTTTAAAGAAAAGAGCAGACTGGGATTAGAACTAGCTGGAAAATGGAGTCTGGCAAATACAAACAAAAGACAACTGTCTCGTCTTGTCGTGTCTTGTCGTGACTTCTCCTGTCTTGTCTTGTCTTGTCCTGACTTCTCCTGTCTCGTCTGGTCTTGTCGTGACTTCTCCTGTCTTGTCTTGTCATGTCTTGTCATGTCTTGTCGTGTCTTGTCGTGTCTTGTCGTGACTTCTCCTGTCTTGTCTTGTCTTGTTGAGTGGGGAAAAAAATAACTGAAAAAGGTGTAGAAGAAAAGAAGGGAAACTGAACAAAGGAAATTCCAATCTGGCAAACACAAACAAAAGACAACTGTCTTGTCTTGTCATGACTTCTCCTTTCTTGTGTTGTCTTGTCTTGTCGTGTCTTTTCATGACTTCTCCTGTCTTGTCTTGTTGTGACTTCTCCTGTCTTGTCGTGTCTTGTCGTGACTTCTCCTGTCTTGTCTTGTCTTGTCTTTTTCCCCACTGTTACCGGTCACTCCTCTACAAAAAGTTGACAAAGTTTGAGGCTTTGGTCTGTGTTTTTATACCATGCTGCACAGGTGTGGCTGGTTGACACTGATCACCGCCAGGGATTCTGGGAATTGGAGTTTCGGAAACCAAATCCACTGATTTTCCCCCACACATCACCCAGTTCCACTGCTGGTGGCCAGTGGTGCAGTGGAGCACTGCCAATCACAGAAATGAGAGATAAAAAAATACTTTGGCAATATAGAATATAGTGAATCTCTGTATAGTGAAGAGAACTAACTGGAGGATAAACAGTGAAGTACTGAAGGGTTTATTGTTGAGAGTTTGAACAACACTGTTACATGGCTTCATCTTTTTAAACATAAAAGGCTTAAAAAGGCTACGGTCACATTACAAGCCACTCTACTCATATTCCGATTTTTTGCTCAGATCTTAATGGTTCACATTCACAAATAAGTGATCTGTATTTGTGTGTAATGTGAACGAATCTGTTCCTAAAACGTCTCACATGCTGCACATTGATACCTGTATAAACGTCTCCTTCTTCACCAACAACTAAAAAACTCATATTAGAGAGACGAGAGACTCATAGCTTTATAAAGGGAAATTGATGAGTTAGCAGCTCATATGTGGAGCATCTTTTGCTGGAGTGGAGAAACAGTAAACAGCTGGTCTGAAGTTCATGCTCAGGTCCAGGAGGTGAATAAAGGCCAGGTGGTTTGCTTTTAATGTTTTTTTTGTTGTTGTTTAGCAGCTATGAAACAAAAAGACACATGAAGATTCAGATTTGGCCGTTCACATTCATGTCGCATGTCCATGAATTGGATACGTATCTGATTTAGGACCACATATGACTTAGTGACTCAAATCTGGTTTGGAAAAAAAAAAAAAAAAAAAAAAAAATGATTTGGCACGTTCACACAGCCATGAAAAAATCAGATCTGAGCCATATTGAGCAAAAAAATCAGATCACTTGAGTCACTTCAGCCTGGTAATGTGAACGTAGCCTAAGTTACCCAATGGTACTGCAAATGGTACAAATGGAAACGTTTAATATTTATATTTTCATATTCAGGTATTATCTCATTGATCAAAGTTGATTCATGAAGTTGTGAAGATGTGCATGAAGTTCGGCCTCAGGGACGGCGATACAAAAATACAATCAACATTTACACAATCATCATCATCATCATCATCATCATCACAAAAATAAACAGACGTGTCCAGAGAAGCAGCGTCCACTTAGGGGACCAAAAAGTGCTGTTGTTTGTTCTTTCCATGAGGAAGTGATCTCAGTTTAGTCCTTTGATCTTATCAGCATTTTCTATCTCATCCTCCCTCCAAGCGCTGGAGTTACATGTTACTGATATCAGAGGTGGAGAGCTGTCGGTGTGGGCTCTGGAGCTCGGGTTCTGTAGCAGAACCGTCTCTCAGCAGTGATCCAGAACTCACAGAACCGCTATCTCTCCCGTTATCTCTCCCGTTATCTCTCCCGTTATCTCTGTGGTTCTTCAGACTGAAGCTGACTGGAGGCTGAGGAAACACAGACAAGGCAAATTTGAACTGTAACTTCATTTACCACTAGAGGGCAGTAGAGACAATTAAAACATATTATTATATTATGGTGTATCTGATTGTTTAAACTAGTTTTTATTAAGTCAATTTTTTGGAAACGCTTTTAACTCAGTGTTTTTTCATTATTTTAAAATGTTCTGCATTGTAGATTAATACTAAACTAAAGAGTTTCTTTAGGTCATTTGGGGAAATGTGTCTGTATCGTCAGTTTGGTTGTTTTTACCTTTTTACCTCTGTATGTGTGTTCTTGAGCAAAAGTATTTTTCCCTAAAATGAATGATTGACTGTGTTTATGAATTTCAGAAGGACTTTTAAGAAGTTTTTGGTGGAAGTGGTTCCTCTGTGGAATTGAGCTGCCAGCCTCTCATTGGCTGATCATGTGACCTTTAGTATTTGGAGTGTTCTCATTGGTTGTTTTGTAATCATGTGTGTTTTAAAAGCAGGAATGCTATTAACTTTTGTCTTATAACCCTGACGAAGGCCTGGGCGCCGAAACGCGTTGGTTATTCTTGTATTGTTAATAAATCAGAAATTCTCCAGTCAACAAATGCTGCTGGTTTTTTACCATTTTTTGATCAGTGATTGTATTGCCAGGCACCTTGTTGTGCAGTGAAGTTGCACCAGATCCATCTGCTTCTAGAGTAATACTAAAGTCACCAAACTATGAAGAAAAACATGGAATTATTTAGCAAACAAAATAACATTATAAAAAGTTTTAGATTTTATATTCTTCATAGTAGCACCCCTTGCTTAGATAGAGACAGTTTTGCTCATCTCGGCTTTAGATTTTCTCAGTCAGCTTCATGAGGTAGAGTCACTTGGATGGGGAAGAGTAAATTACTTGAATTTCTTGTCTCTTAATAAAGTGTTTGAGAGCATCAGTTAAAGTAAAGTAGTGAAGAGGTAGAGTTACAGGTATACAGTGAATAGTGAATATTTGAGTAATGTTCTAATCCAGATTATGAGAAGCAACAACTACTCAACTAAATAAAGAAAAATATTATAAAAAAATTGTAATATAAGGATCCTTAAGTGCAGTCACCGAAAAGACCTTCAAAAACAGTATGATGAAACTGGCACTCATCAGGACTGTTGTACAGGATAAGTTAATCATCAGAGTTACCAGCCTCAGAAAAAAACAAATTAACAGCTCCCCAGATAAGAACACCTAAATGCTTCTTCACAGAGTATTTTGGTAAGTTTTTAACACTTTTAAGTTACTACTTGATTCCTTATGTGTTCCTTCATTGTCTGACTGACGTCAGTGTTCATTTACAATGTAGAAAATGTAAAAATATTGAAAAACCACTAAATTTATGTTTTTTAACTGATATTGTATTTGGGGTCATTACATAATCTCAGATATGTAACATGCTTAATTATGTGATTTCAGAGATGGGATAATATATACAGAGAGACCACTTCAGTTCCTGAATCAGTTTCTCTGATTTTGCTATTTATAGGTTTATGTTTGAGTAAAATGAACATTGTTGTTTTATTCTATAAACGACAGACAACATTTCTCCCAAATTCCAAATAAAAATATTCTCATTTAGAGCATTTATTTACAGAAAATGAGAAATGGCTGAAATAA
Organism: Astyanax mexicanus; assembly: GCF_023375975.1. Lineage (NCBI taxonomy): Eukaryota > Metazoa > Chordata > Actinopteri > Characiformes > Acestrorhamphidae > Astyanax > Astyanax mexicanus. The sequence continues at coordinate 45,039,429 of NC_064419.1, read as the reverse complement.
CAAAAAATATGCAGATCTTTCAGACCTCAGATAATGCAAAGAAAACAAGTTCATATTCATAAAATTTTAAGAGTTCAGAAATCAATATTTGGTGGAATAACCCTGTTTTTTAATCACAGTTTTCATGCATCTTGGCATCATGTTCTCCTCCACCAGTCTTACACACTGCTTTTGGATAACTTTATGCTGCTTTACTCCTGGTGCAAAAATTCAAGCAGTTCAGTTTGGTTTGATGGCTTGTGATCATCCATCTTCCTCTTGATTATATTCCAGAGTTTTTTAATTTGGTAAAATCAAAGAAACTCATCATTTTTAAGTGGTTTCTTGTTTTTTTGTCAGAGCTGTATATGAGTATATAATGGCCACAATCTTCAAAGTGTCATACCTTGGCTGTGAGCTTTCTGATGGACAGCTGGTCGTCATGGCGACCGATGGTGGAGCGTCTGAGGGAGCTCTGACGGGACAGAGTGGGCGGAGTTCCCAAAGGCTCGACTTCCTGCTCAATGCTTAACCTGCAGAAACACATACAGTATATAAAACAGTACGTTTTATAATTACAAATGTAGGTTATCTATACTTTACTGGAATAACTATTATTTTTCAGCTGACTTCTTAACTTCTACTTCTTACATTTTTACACAATTATCTGAAGTTTAATCTCCTTACATTTTGATAAAAACAGCCTTGTTACTCCTATTTCATTTCAGCTCGTTTTTATTACGGTTTCTCATCGTTTAATAAAACCCCTATCCAGATAAATCTCTCCATCCAGATAGAGTGAATCTGATAGTGATTGGATGTAGAGAAGTATAAACATATACCATTCCGACTCCCTATTGGTTTATACTGTGATCCATCACACCTGCACACGTCCCAGTGTATGGGATGGATGGATTATCACAGGACTCCATTAGGAACCTCTACAACTCTCTACATGCTGAGACGTCTGGCATGCTGCTAACCGTTACACATGCATTCTGTATGTGCAGATGAATATGACCAAGAGTTTCCATATTTTAGTTGAGTTTTTCTTTTACCTTGTAATTTATTTTAATTATTTTATCTAATTTTATGTTTTACCTTTTAGCCCTTTTATTTTATTTATTTTATTCATTTCATCCTTTTTTTGTTACTGATTTTACTTTTGGCCTTTTACCTTTTTATTTAATTTATTTCTTCCTTTTATGTTTTATCATTTCTTTTACCTATTATTATTATTATTTATTTTAGTTCCATAATTTTCATTTTTATAATTGTGGTTATTTTAGTCCTTTATTCTTTAACTGTGTTTATATTTTATTATTCTACATTTTAGCCTGTTTGCTAAATAATAATCATTTTGTTTTTAATTATTTCATTTTATCCCAATTCAATCTTACATTGTTTGCTTGCTTTTATAATTTAAACTTATTGTTCAATCCCTTATATTTTATGTAAGCTCAGCTACATTGAAAATTATTCATTTAATTCTTTTATATGTTTTGTTACTGGTTTTAGTTTTGGCCTTTTACCTTTTTATTTAATTTATTTCTTCCTTTTATCTTTTATTTCTTTTACCTATTATTATTATTATTTATTTATTTTAGTTCCATCATTTACTTTTTCATAATTGTGGTTATTTTAGTCTTATTTTTTTTTGTAAATGTGTTTATATTTTATTATTCTACATATTTATCTCCTTGTTTTATTGCTCTACATTTTAGAGCTGTTTGCCAAATAATAATCCTTTTATTTTTAATTATTTCATTTTTCTTAATTAAATCTTACATTGTTTTACCTTTTTATTTCATTTATTTCTTCCTTTTATCTTTTTAAATTTATTTTACCTAATATTATTATTTATTTATTTTAGTTCCATCATTTACTTTTTTTTTATAATTGTGGTTATTTTAGTCCTTTATTTCTTTAACTGTGTTTATATTTTATTATTCCACGTATTTTTCTCCTTGTTTTATTACTCTATTACTCATTTTAGCCTGTTTGCTGAATAATAATCCTTTTATTTTAAATTATTTTTTTTTTCTTAATCAAATCTTACATTGTTTGCTTGTTTTTATAATTTAAACTTAATTTTCAATCCCTTTAATTTTATGTAAGCTTGGTTACATTGAAAATGAGGGTTTCCCTCAATGTATTTATCGAGTGGAAATAAAGGTTGATTGATTGATTGATTGATATCAGTTTCTTTGACAATTAGGGATCCACTTCTGCAGTATCTCTCTCTCTCTTTTTCTCCCTTTCTCTCTCTCCCTCTCTCTCTCTCTCTCTCTCTCACCGTGCAGAGCTGAGGAGGGCCTTCATTTCTTCGCTCAGGTGCTGGCGGACCATGTGCTTGTTTCCAGGGATACCTAAAGCGGTTGCCATAGTGTCCGTGTTAAAGGAGGGATCCAGAACCATCACAGCACCATGAACCCCGCTGCTCTGAAGATTCTCAGCGAATTCCTGTGAAAAAACACACATATTTACAGCTCTGTCAGTAGTATTTCCTTTTCTACGTCTTTATACCATTCGTGTCATTCGTATAATTCATACTATTCGCTTTATTTGCTCCTGTATCTCCTCAGTATCTGCACTCTACCTTCAGATCGATTTCTCTGAGCCATTTAATGATGCGCTGGCAGCTCCACACCAGAGGGTCCGTGTTCTGGATCTCACAGTCCGCTCGCCTGGCCTGAAGCACCTGCAGACACATATACAGTATACAGTGTTGGGAAGGTTACTTTTAAAATGTAATCCCTTACAGATTACTGATTACATCACTCAAAATGTAATTTGTAACGTAATCAGTTACATTACTTCAAGTGAGTAACGTAATCTGATTACTTTGGATTACTTTAAATATTGTCGTTTTTTTAAGCCTGAATGAATGTAGCAACCACATATTGCATATTATTATTTTATTTTTCTTTCCAGTCAACAAATAGATAAACAAATAAAACAGCCTTTTCAATCACTCTATAAAAATACTTATGAAACCATTTCATCAAACAATTTTATGAAACACTTCTATAAATTGATGAAACCATTTAAAACCAAACAATGTAACAACAACTGTAAGCTATCTATTTGCAGGTTTGCCACCAGTGTTAATTTTGACAACAAATTTTTATTTAGTTTTAGTCATAGTCTTGTGACGAAAATAGCATTTAGTTTTAGTCACAATTTAGTCATCTGAAATGTTTTTAGTTTAAGTCGGCTTAATGTCATAAGAATATAGTCGACTAAAATTACAGTAAATTTAGTCGACTAAAATGTAAAGGGTGTAAATGTAAATGCTTTTTCATCAGTTCCCTTGAATTATTAACTATACACTTATACGAAATGAAACGTTTAATAACCACTTGAGTAATATTGTTAATGTTTGAAAATGAAATATATTTATATATGATTTAATGTATATTATTATTATTATTGTAGGTGTGTGACTATACATATTTTACATTTAAAATTTTGCTCTAGAAATCAGGTCATAAAACATCTGAATAGTTAAATTATAGTTTGAACAGCGTTGTAGATGCAAAAACAGCCGTTAAAGGATCTAGTTTTATCTCCAGCACTAACCCAGCACACCTACTGGAGCAACAGTTGTCAGGTGCGGGTGCAGGGAGGACGCGGAGGCGGACGCAAATGCAAACAAAAAGGGATTTATTTACGAAAACAAATACAAAATACACAGGGAGTTACTGAAAACAGGACTGAGGAAACTGGGGAAAACATGGAGCACTGACAGACGATAAACGTACAAGGATCGACACCGGGGAAATGGAACACGGACCTTAAATAGAGGTGCACACACACAGGGAACAGGAAACACCTGGGACGAAGGGGCGGAGTTACAAATGAACACAGGTGAGTGGAAAAACACTGGGAATGAAACAGAGGAGCCGGGTCACATGAGAACATACAGACAAGAGAACGGACAGGACATGACAACAGTCTAGAAATGAGATCAAAAACATACATTCACACACTGTCCTGTAGAGATGCTCTCAGGATGTACTGAGAGACTTCCATACCTGTCAAATTTTAGATTAAAAAATAAGGGATATTTTCCTCTGTCCGCTTAAAGTTGTCCCACCAGCCCAACGTAGGTTCAGTATCCCTTACATTTTAAGACAGGTTTACAAAAAAAATCTAAAATAACCACATGTGAACCACTTACACACTACAGTTAGATTATCAGAATCTGAAATGTTGCGGACATTCCTACATATGTCATTCTTTTAATACAGCCAAATTAAAAACACTTTTCCAAATATTTTTTTAAAAGTTAAGATTTCATGTCTTTTTGGCATAAATGCACTCTTTTTTTATAATATATTTTTATTTATTTAATGGATTTAAAATTGAACAAAGGGTGCACAAATTCTGCAAACTGAATCTTTTGATCACTCCACCCCTGATCAGTTTAGTTAATTTTTAACATTTCTAGTTCAAGCTGTTTTTTTTTATTTTAAAAGGTTTAATCTGTGTGTTTTATTTCAGAGACGAGTATTTTTAAGCAGCTATCAGAAAAATCTCATCACAGTTTACATGATTAGCCTACCGTTCCCTTTCTTTTAGAAAAATCGCTGTACATCCAGATATGTTTTAACATCAGCTGATCCGACTAGCTGCCTGTGGCTTCCCCACACTGACCCTCCTTTGCAAGCTGATTGGCTGTTTCTCCTGAAAGGCGGGACTTTCTCCTTGAACCGGCTGCACGATTGGTTAAGAGACACAGAGCGGTCAGCTCCCTGTCTCCTCAATAATATATATTTTTTTATTTTAATATAATACGGGAAATTTACGGGAAAATACTAATACGGGAGGACAGCGGGAAAGAGGAGTAAAATACGGTAGTTTCCCGGCCAAAACGGGAGACTTGACAGGTATGGACTTCATGAGTTAAAGTGAGAAACTTATGAAAAAATGGGCTGTAAGGAACAGACTTTTAGGTTCATAGATTCACTTATTTTATTGTTTTATTTTCGTTATATTATTGAGTTCCTTTCTGACCTGTTCCTGCTTTAACACTAGCTATATCTTTCCCACTGTGAGACTAAGCAGATGATCTGATCTTAATGAGTGAGTTCTGTATCAGTTCTGTGTTTTAGTGCACTGCCGAGTTAAACACACCATCAGCTCATGAAATAACATCAGCATTAAAACGCGGATCTCTGCATGGAGATCTGTGTGACTCTGCTCTGCAGAAGTTGAAAGATAAGTGGTGTTTTTACCGGAGATGAAGTCGCTCCACGCGGTTTTTTGCGACGTCAAAGGAGAAATATGTCAAATATCTCTCTCTCTCTCCCTGCTGAACACTGTCGAGTTAACTTCCAGTCGAGCTCCGTATCGACAGGTTAATTCCCGGGTTTGTAACTGAGCGCGCGGCGCTACTGCAGGAGAGGCGGGTACTGATTGGATGACTACCCCGCTTATCCCGCCTCTCCACCTTCGCTAAAGTAGCAGTGATTAGAGCTCTTCCTAACTGGTCCCTACCTTTCACAGAACTAACTCAGTTCTGATTGGATTTCGTCCCTGCCAAACATTTTCGTCTCGTTTTTATTCGTCTACGAAAATGTCAGTTAATTTCGTCTCGTCGTGTGTGCGGAGCCGCTGTCTGCCCCTCCTCCCTGTGTGTGTGTGCAGCGAGACGGGAGGAGGGGCAGACAGTTCCCTGTCATATCAGAGCGATTTCACCGCAAAATGTTATTTGCGTTTTGTCAGTGTTGGATTGGAAGAGCAAAAATAGGAAAGTACCGCAATGTAACCCTTTTATTTTAGCAGAGTAACTGTAATCTGATTACCACTTACTGAAGCAGTAACTGTAACGGATTACAGTTACTCATAATTTGTAATCGGATTACGTAACGCCGTTACATGTAATCCGTTACTTCCCAACACTGACAGTATATAGCATTTGTGAAATTAAAGCTGATATCTGTAAGTTTTGGGATTTGGGGGATTTAGAGCCCTCTCTGGTGAGAATGGGTAATTGCACCGAATGCGCATGAGGAAGAATCATTTTAAACTGGGTGAATCCGATTCCAGGTTATGTTCGGTCAGAGAGAAAAATAGAGAGAGAGAGATAGAGAGAGCGCTCAGTCAGAATCTTCACTCCTTTGTTTCTTTGGTTTAACTATGAGTGAATGAGCTACTTAGCTCTGAGTTTCCTCTTCTGAAGTCTCCAATGTTCCACCAGCCGCTCACGTTCAGTAAAACTGAACTGGATCCTCTTTTGGAGGTTGTACATGTGACGTTAGTACTTAAAGACGAGTGACCTGGCCAGTTTTTAGAATGAATTTTTATATTAAGCTTAGCAGGGATGTGGTTCCAGCACACTGGTACCATTTAAACACAGTATTTTTCCCTTAATCTCCACTTAGAAATGCTTCTGCTTTCAGTTTAGAAACAAAATAATATGGACTGCCCCTTTAAGGAAAAAACTGCCCTTAAGAATGGTTAAATGCGTTCTTAAATCCCACTTAAATCTCACACTTTTATTTTTACAAAGAATCTATTTACTAATATTCACTAATATTGTCTTATCTAGAATTAATTCTTAGCTAAAACCAGAATGTAGGACCACTATAGACGAGTTGTACACGCAAACGACCTGATATAGCAGTTTTGTTCCTTATAAGAGGATATACGTAATTATCAGTATATACTTTGAATGTGTTGTATTGGTCTTGTTTTAAGTAGCCTACATATGAATTATCAGCAGTCGTGTAGGCGGCGCTCATTACGTATGACTGGTGTGTGTATATACCTCTTTATTGAAGTTGAGCATGTGCAGTAGCTGGATTCCCAGCAGCAGGCTGCCCTGATGAGCTTTTTTGGACACATGCAGATGCTTATCCAGGTCAGTGCGAGTGAGCGTGCTCAGGAGACGGCCATCCACCAGGTGCGTGTGGAAGAACTGGGAGTACTGGGGAAGGCCTACCTCACTCAGCCAGGCTTGTGCCACCCAGTGGTGGTCCAGTTCTGCGGCTTTCGACAGTCTGAGGGCACAAACACACACACACACACCCAACAACCAAACAAACTCAGCTCTGAACCGGTGTAGGATTTATACTGTAAACACATTATATATTAGTATTCTGATATTAGTGTGTGTTTGTGTGTTCTGTTGGGTGTGTGTAGGAACATTTGAGCGTATTTTGTTTGTGCAGTGGATAACACTGCAGTCAGGCTGATTACTTTGGTGTGTTTGTGATTGCAGCCAAACAATGTATAGTGGCGTAAAATAAACAAACAAAAAAAAGTATTTCTTTTGTTTTTGCATTTTTGTCATACTTACATTTTTCATATTATAAAACAAACTTTAATATCAGACAAATATAATCTGCGTAAATATGATAATCACTTTTTAAATGACGATTTAATTTGTAAAGAAAAAAACTAACCACTAAATTACTAATCACAATCAGGTCTGATTATAAAGCAGCTAAAATATCTCAAAAAGCAGCATATTATACCCCGATCTGAAGAAATTCAAAAACTTCAAAATCATCTATCAGTCTGGAAAAGGTTATAAAGTCCTTTCTAAAGCTTTGGAACTTAAAAACCACAGTGAGAGCTATTATTCACTAATGGAAAAAACATAGAACAGTGGTGAACCTTCCCAGGAATGACTGGCTTATTACCAATATTACTCCAAAAGGGCATGAACAACTCATCCAGGAGGTCAAGTAATATACAAAAGAACAACATTTAACCCTTGTGTGGTGTTCATATTTTTGTTACTTGTTTAGTTTGTTACTTGTATTTAATTCAGCAGAATTAAGCAATTTTACATTAAAATGCTTTACACATGCTCGCTTCACCTAAATGGACCTAAATAAACAGCTTACATGGTTAATATTTGCCCTTTACCTTTCTTATGTTACATTTCTTTTAAAAAGTGCTACTTTTTTATTAGTTTTTAATAAAATGTAAAAGAAAATGAATTTAACTCAAGATATGAGTAGAACATTTGTTTAGTTTCAAATTTACAAATGAAGCAATGTTTATTAGCCCTTGGCCAAACATACTGTATGTAATATAAATGTGTGTGTGTGTGTGTGTGTGGGGGGGGTACAGTGTGTGTTTATCGAAAATGTGTTTTGATATATGTTTTTCACAAAAAATGAGCCAATGCCAATGAGTTTGAGTTAGAAAACATATTTTTTTGTATAATTTGATGAAAAATAAAAACGGGTCCCACAGACCCGAACACCACACAAGGGTTAAAGAACTGCAGGATCTCAGTGTTAATGATTCAATAATAAGAAATAAGAGACTGGGTGAAAATGGTCTCCATGGGAGAATTCCAAGATAAAAACCCTGCTGACCAAAAAGAGCACAATAGAACAAATATCTCACGTTTACCAACAGACATCTTGATGATCTCTAGGAATGTCAGATATTAAAGTTTTTTTGATAATCGGAAAAATATCAGAAAATATAAGTAAGACAAAAAAGCAAAAATCTTTAGGGGTGCAAATACTTTTTCACACCAATGCATGTGTTTTGTTTGTGTGTGTCCATGTGTGTGTGTGTGTGTGTGTGTGTGTGTGTTTCTCACCCGTGTCCTGACTCTGCCTGTCGGTAGTCCTCAATAGCCAGGCGCAGTTTTCTGCGATGCATTGAGTTACTGATGCCCAAACCTGCCTCCAGATCTGCGTCCGTTAAGGCTAACATTACCTAATATATATAACATATAAATACATTATTATCTGGTCTTTTAGTGATCTATAAAGTTTTGCAGTGAAACATGATAACAAGCACTCTCTCCAAAACTCTTTTTATATATAAATGTATTTCAATTTATTTTCCCATGTTCTTCCAAATGATCTGGCCACCCATTTAAACTGCTACTCAGCTGTATATCCCCCTATCACTAGTGATGCCACAACACAAGGAGGGTGAAGACTAGCACATGCCTCCTCCGATACATGTGAAGTCAGACTCCGCCTCTTTTTAAATTGCCAAGTAGCATCGCAGTGCACTCGGAGGAAAATGTGACGAATAAATTAATGTTTTGGCTTTAATCCAATAGAAAAGCTGTGGGAGGAGCTGAAGCAGCAGTTAATGAAACCTAATCTAAATTTAGGAATTATGTGCATTTAGAATTAAGTTTTAAAAAGTGGGAAAATCAGTTTTCCTGTGCCTTGACCCCTACAGCCTGTAAGCATTCTTTGATAGAACCACTTATGGGACTAGGGTCATTGTCCTGGTGCATGGCCCATGTTCGTTCTTTTACAATTCAGGTGAGTGGTACAGCATATAGTATAATTTGCTGGTATCATTCAGAATTCATTATTTCATCAAAGATGGCGAGCTGTTCTGGCCCAGAAACAGCAAAACCTAAAGGGCTCACATACTTTTAACCCCTCACAAATACTTTATGTAATATTGGATCATTGAGTCAAATGAGCAAGTATATTTTCTTTGTGTAATCACAAAGAAGTCCTGAAATTATATTAGTTTTTCTCCTATGAGCTGCTGCTTCAGCTCCTCCCACAATATTTCTACTGGATTAAAATCAGGCTACTTTGGCCTCATTGCGAAATATTAACTTTATTTTATTCTCTAAGTATTCTTTGGTAGAACAAACCACTTGTGTGCTTAGGGTCATTGTCCTGGTACACGGCCCACGTTCTTTTACAATTCAGGTGGGTGGTATAGTATATAATATAATTTGCTGGTATAATTAGGAATTCATTATTGCATCAATGATGGTAAACTGTTCTGACCCAGATGGAGCAAAATCTAAAAGGGTTCACATACTTTAACCCCTCACTGATATATAATATTGGATACTTTTCCACAATTCATAAACTAGCAAGTACATTTTTTGGGGTAATTACTTTGAATTGGTTCTCTTTATCTACTTTGAGGACTTGTATTAAAAAATCTGATGAAGTTTTAGGTCAGATTTATGCAGAAATATAGAAAATTCTAAAGTCTCACAAATTTTAGGACTAAAGTCCTAAATTTACATTAGGTTTTCTCCCATGAACTACTGTTTCACAGTATGTTTTCTGTATTATAATCAGGACTTTGGCCTCAATCCTAATGATTAACTTTATTCTATTCTCTAAGCATTCTTTAGTAGAACCACTTGTGTGTTTAAGGTCATTGTCCTGGTGCATGGCCCATGTTCTCTTGGCAAGCTGTTCTGGCCCTGATGCAGCAAAATCCAAAGGGTTCACATTTTCAGGACTTTTAGTTTATACATAAATATAGAAAATTCTAAATAGTTCACAAACTTTCAAGCACCACCGTAATTTATGTGTAGTGAGGGTCACTGTGGTGGTGAGTTTCTCTGACCTTGCCGCTCTTGACGTTCTCTGCACAGGCTCGGATGTACATGGGCATGGCCATGATGACCTCCAGCCAGGCCTGCACGGTGCCCGCTCGCCACCGGGACATGGGCACCGCCCGCGCCAGCTCCACCTGCTGCAGTCTGTCCAGCTGCTCCTCGCAATCCGATAGGCTCACGCTCAGACGGGCGGGGCTGGAGACACTGTCTGAGTCTGGATTGGTGGATGTAGGGGAAAGAGGAGGCTATTTGTTATGAATTCTTATTAGTAGAACACTGATCTGATCTGATCTGAGACCTGTATTTAACTGAACTGTATACAATTATACAATATAGCATGAGCTTAGGGCCAGAGTTAAACTGTATTTATATTAATTATTGAACAATTTTATTACTTTTGAGAGGCCAAAAGGGAAATCGAACACAGAAAATAAAAAAAATCATGAGAATAAATGTAAAACATAGAGATTATTAACAAGAAGCAGTGGAATCAGTATCACTTTCACCAACATGCTTATAGTTTATAGCTTATAGTTCACTAAACCCCCTGATTTTAGCTGACTCCACCCTCAGCTCAAATTTGAAGAAGGCAAAAAATTGGGAGGGGTAGTTTGGGGGGGCACTGGGTGATGTATGGGTTTAAAGGCGGGGCAGAAGGGAGAGCTCAAAGTTCACAGACACATTATCCCCGCCTATAGCACAGATGAACCTGAGAGGGCGCTGCAGAGGCAGAAATTACAACAATAAAAGCGTTTTAAAAATGTTTATAAATATTTTAGGCAGGACTGGTATGTTTCATTACTTCTACGGAACATATTTCAGTTATTAATGAAAAAAAATATGGCTCCACCCTCAGTTTAAATTTGAAAAAGGCTAAAAAATGGAAGGGGTAGTTTGGGAGGGCCACTGGGTGATGTATGGGTTTAGAGGCGGGGCAGAAGGGAGAGCTCAAAGTTCACAGACATATTATCCTCGCCTATAGCACAGATGAACCTGAGAGGGCACTGCAGAGGCAGAAATTATGACAATACAAAGCATTTTTTAAAGATTAGAAAATATTTATAAAAAATTAAGCAGGACTGGTATGTTTCATTACTTATAAGGAACATATTCCTGTTATTAATGAAAAGAAATATGGCTCCACCCTCAGTTTAAATTGGAAAAAGGCTAAAAAATGGAAGGGGTAGTTTGGGAGGGCCACTGGGTGATGTATGGGTTTAGAGGCGGGGCAGAAGGGAGAGCTCAAAGTTCACAGACACATTATCTACGCCTATAACAAAGTTGAACCTGAGAGGGCGCTGCAGAGGCAGAAATTACCCCAATAAAAAGCATTTTTTAAAGGTTAGGAAAGGTTTATAAAACTTTAAAGCAGGACTGGTATGTTTTATTACTTCTTAAAGGAACACATTTCAGCTATTAGTGAAAAAATATCGTTTAGGGTTTAGTGGCTCTTTAATAAATTCAGAGATTTAAATGGCCACAATTGTACATTATTGAACTCTGTTTTATTTTTAGTTTTATATCATCTAAAGGTTCACTACAATTATTATTTTAACATTACAAAATTACAACCATCTCCTTATTAATAAGATTTAGTTTTGTCTGCATAATTCCAATTGGATTAAACATTAACTTATAACTTTGTTGTGAATGGGTGGAGTTATCACAGTAGGTGAATATATAAAAATGATGTGGCAGCATAGAAAAAACAGAATCCATTGAATCCATGGAATTTCTTTTTTTTAATGCTCTTACTAGTTGTTTTAGAAGCAACTTAATTACATAAAGCTTCCAGTAGATGGCAGCATGTATTAATCTATCTCCTGCTACTTACCCCCCCCCCCCCCATCAGCTCTTTCAGAAAGTTAACATCCTGTCCTGAGCTGCTCACACTCACAGTGACTTTTAGTTACCAGTGCATCTCAAAAAATTTAGAATATTATTGAAAAGTTACTTTATTTCAGTAATTCAGTTCAAAATGTGAAACTCATATAGTATATAGATGTATTACACACAGAGTGATCTATTTTAAGCGGTTATTTCTTTTATTGTCGATGATTATGGCTTACAGCCAATGAAAACCCAAAATTCAGTGTCTAATTCAGATAATTAGAATATTATATTATAAGACCAATTTTGGCAGTGTGGGCAGTGTGCCAAGTCCTGCTGGAAAATGAAATCCGCATCTCCATAAAAGTTGTCAGTAGCAGAGGGAAGCATGAAGTGCTGTAAGATTTTGTGGGAAAACAAAACTGCACTGACTTTAGACTTGATAATAAAACACAGTGGATCAACACCAGCAGATGACAGACATGTCTCTCCAAACCATCACTGATTGGTGGAAACTTCACACTAGACCTCGAGCAGTTTGGACTGTGTGTCTCTCCACTCTTCCTCCAGACTCTGATCCCTTAATTTACAAATGAAATGTAAAATTTACTGATGATCAGTGATGGTTTGGAGAGACATGTCTGTCATCTGCTGGTGTTGATCCACTGTGTTATATCAAGCCAGTGCAGTGTTTTCCCACAAAATCTTACAGAATTTCACATTTTGAACTACTGAAATAAAGTAACCTTTTAATGATATTCTATTTTTTGAGATGCACTAGTATGATTTCCTGAGTTCTCAGTTCCAATCACTAGATCATTATATTATTGATACGTTATACTCATGGACACGGACAGCCAAAAAAGGTCTCACACTCCAATATTACGTTGAAATGCTTTTAGCTTTGATAGCAGCACACATTCACTGTAGCATTGTTTCGATACGCTTCTGCAACGTCACAATATTTATAACTTTCCTGGGTTGCATTAATTTTTCACCAAGATCTTGCAGCAGCATTGATGATGGTAGAGTCTGACCAACCGCTGCACAAAGCAGCTCTTCTCCATCCAGCACATCCCAAAGATTCTCAATGAGGTTAAGATCTGGACTCTGTGGTGAACTCTCTCTCTCAATCCATGTGTGAAAATGATGATCTCATGCTCCCTGAACCCTGAACTCTTTCCCAATTCCAGCCCCATGAATCCTGGTATTATCATCTTGGAATATGGCCGTGTCATCAGGGAAAAATAAATCCATTGATGGAATAACCTGGTCTATATTCAGTATATTCAAGTAGTCAGCTGATCTCATTCTTTCAGCACATACTGTTGCTGAACCTAGACTTCAGCCCCCTCTCTTCCCTATCTACCCTGATGCTCCATACCTCTAAAACAGGGTAAATATGGACTTATCAACAGACCACATGACCTTCTTCCATTGCTTTATTAAGTCTGAAGCTGTTTTAGCCAGTTATACTCTCTGATTCATAAAGCTTCACAGCTGTTTAGTCCCATAAATCCCTTGAGTTCCCTTCACTATATTGTGTGCGAGTGGAAAAGCTCTTACTTTCACTATTAAACAACATATCCCTGAGTTCTAGTGTTGTTTCTCAACTGTTTGATTTAGTTCACCAAAGGTTTAAGTGATCATTGTTCACTATCATTTAAGATTTTTTTTTCGAACACATTCCTTCTTTGAAGACGATGCTCCCCTACTGTCCTTCCCCCCTTTTATTTATTTATTTTAGCATTTTCTCCTTAATTTACATGGCCAATTACCCAACGCACTCATGATGCCCCAACACCAGGAGAGTAAAGACTAGCACATGCCTCCTCCGATACATGTGAAGTCAGACTCCACCTCTTTTTGAACTGCTGCTGATGCAGCATTGACGAGCAGCATCACAGCGCTAACACTCGGAGGAAAGCGCAGCGCCTCGGTTCTGATACATCAGCTCACAGACGCAGCATTGTGCTGATCAACATCACCCAGGGCAAGCAAGGCCAGTTGTGCTCTTTTAGGGCTCCGGCAGCTGATGGCATGCTGCATAAAGAGGATTTGAACCAGTGATCTCCTGATCATAGTGGCAGCGCTTTAGACCGCTGGACCAGTCCTTCCCCTTTTTAATAATGTGTTGGACAGTTCTTAACTTGATTTTAGTATTTCAGAAACCTTCTTAGATGTTTTTCTGCTTGATTGATGCCAATAATTTGACCATTCTAAAACAGATGAACATCTTTTCCACAACCACATGGTTGTTTAAGAAATGAGAAGCTACTCCCTGCATCAGTTAGAGTTAAATAACAATCACCCATACAGTAATCATCCAATGGGAGGCTCTTTAAATCCAGTCTTAGATTTAGAACCAGCTCTGTTTACCAGCTTTTTACCATCCTAGGTTGGTGGATTCACACATACAGCAGATACATACTCACACTTCTACACAGCACTACTCTACTCACTGACAACAGACTGTTAGGTGTGTTGAGGAGGTCAGGGGTTACTGTTAGTTACACACAGAGACTGTGATAATGCACCTCCAGGTGAAAGGTCAGGTCAGAAAGGACACACACCAATCCACACACACATGCATAGTGCTCTCAGCCTCGTCCAGTTGTGGCAAAATACTTTATTATCTGATAGCGATGAAGATGGTTTCCATGCCATTCAGATGTCTATGGCTACATTCACACAGCAGCTAAAAGTGGACAACAAATGTAATGCATCGTCAGGTGTGTTACCCTTGTGGCAGTGTGAACAATCCACAATCCATATCCATATCTGTTACTTCTCTCTCAATGTGCTTTGCATTATATTTCTAAGTCCTATCTTTGTTTAAAAATCAGAAAAATATATGTAGGGTAAAAAAAGCAAAAACAAAAAAAAAAAACATTTGCAAGTGGAGAAATTACTTTTTATAGCAATGTAGCTCCTGTGATACTCGAGAAAGTGAAACCGAAACTTCATGCGAAGCGCATGATATTCAGTTTAGGAGCATTAACTGTGACTTATTGGAATCAGCGAATGCAATATTGAGGGCTCTATGAAATTTGTTTAATTTCTCCCAAATTAAATGTTTCCCCTCATTTTATGCTTTTTTACTGTATGTGTTTTTTGCATTACTTATACAGCTCTGGAAAAAAATAAGAGACCACTTAAAAATGATGAGTTTCTTTAACCAAACTGAAAACCCCTGAAATATAAATCAAGAGGAAGATGGATGATCACAAGCCATCAAACCAAACTGAACTGTTTGCAAATCAATTTTTGGTGGAATAACCCTGGTTTTTAATCACAGTTTTCATGCATATTGGCATCATGTTCTCCTCCACCAGTCTTACACACTGCTTTTGGATAACTTTATGCTTATGCTATGTTTTGTTATTTCAGCAATTTCTCAGTTTATGCATATTAATGCTCTAAATGACAATATTTTTATTTGGAATGTTGTCTGTAGTTTATAGAATAAAACAAAAATGTTCATTTTATTCAAACATAAACGTATAAATAGCAAAATCAGAGAAACTGATTCAGAAACTGAAGTGCTCTCCTAATTTTTTCCAGAGCTGTTTTTGGAGATTTTTTTTTTTTTTACACTTACAATTAAAAAACTACTTAGAGATCCAAAATGCCTTAAACTGCCCTGGTTAAGAAGAAAACCTGTTCAGACTAATGTTGAACATAGATCATACCAAAAAATCTAAAAAGACAGTGTGAACAGCCTAAAATAAACATCAGATTTGGCTGGAAAATCTAATTTTTGTCACTTTACCTGCTGTGTGAACGCAGCCTGAATTGCAGCTGATCCCAGACCAGAGTTATAGAGCATGTAGAGGTTCTTCACTAGTTAAACTACCTGATTATTTAACTGAGCATTAATTCAGTGCTGTTTTCACATTTTTTAACATTAGCTTGAATTTTAAAAGAAATAATAAAAAAAAGCAAAAATACAATAAAGAAGCTGAGGTCAGAGGATCAGAGATTTGGGATATTTGTTAACACTCTCACGCACTCTCTCGCATACTCTCTCGCACACACTCACTCACACACTCACTCACACACTCTCTCTCTCACTCTCTCTCTCACTCTCTCTCTCACTCTCTCTCTCACTCTCTCTCTCGCACTCTCTCTCGCACTCTCTCTCTTGCACTCTCGCATACTCTCTCGCACACACTCACTCACACACTCTCTCTCGCACTCTCTCTCTCGCACTCTCGCACGCACTCACTCACACACTCACTCTCGCACACACTCTCGCGCACTCTCGCGCACTCTCTCGCACACACTCACTCACTCACACACTCACTCACACACTCACTCACACACTCTCTCTCGCACTCTCTCTCGCACTCTCTCTCTCGCACTCTCTCTCTCGCACTCTCGCACGCACTCACTCACACACTCACTCACACTCACTCTCGCACTCACTCTCGCACGCACTCTCACTCACACACTCACTCACGCACTCACTCTCGCACGCACTCTCGCACTCACTCTCGCACGCACTCTTGCACGCACTCACACTCACTCTCACACTCACACTCACACAAACCTTCTTCTGCAGCTGTTTCCATGACACTCCTCTGGATGCTGGAGGAGGAGAATAATACAGGCTCTCTGTAGCTGTGTAGAGTGTTTTTTTTTCAGTTTTCAGAGTTATTTGTGCTGTCAGAATAACGGTCTGGTCCTGGATCAGCAGTATAAAGTGAAAGCTCTTGTTTAGTGTGTGTATTTCAGATGCAGTGTAGAGCGTTCCTGTAGAACTGGCAGCAAGACTGTGGAGAAACCTCTCACGGACTGCTGTTACTATAGCAATACTGACTTCTTTAAAACACCACATGAAAAGGCGCTGAAAGGATACGAGTGGGTGATATTAACCCTGTAAACTCTAGTAAACCACCTGTAAGCGATTCCATACTTCACTGCCTTACAATCTATCTATCATAGCTTTACCATATCTGAGAGATAACCCACAACTGAAGGAAATTTTTATTTTAAGATTTTGCAACAACCAGACTGAAGAGGAGAGAGCTGGAGATTAAAATTGACAGTGAGTGTAGAAAGAAAAGTAGTGGTGTTAATGTTATGGCATAATTTTCTGCATAATTGAATTATTGCGTTCTAATCATTTAATCACTATATTATGGTTAGAGTGTTTTAATCTCCAGACTGATTTTTTCTTAACAACTGTGATTTATTCAACAATCAAGGGATGCAATGAATAGAAATCTGTATAATTTTCCCAAACTCTCACATTTTTCTTTTAGTATATGAGTTATATGTTTTTATTGTACACACTTTCATCATTTAAAAACTGCTTTTTATATTTACTCAGGTTATCTTGGTCTGATATTAAAATTAGTTTATTTTACGAAAAAAAAAAAAAATCAAAACTTGAAAAAAAAAATCTGGAAGGGGAGAATGCTTTTTAGAAGTTTAGACGCATTAACTGTGGTTTATTGGAATTAGGGAATGCAACAATAAACAAATAAATAAACAAAATATGTTTTTTTTCACAAATTAAAATTTTCTCTTAGTATGAGTTTTCATTCTACTCACTTTCACCATAAAAAAACTGCTTTTCATATTTACTCATCTTTTACTTATCTTTGTCTGATATTAAAATTTGTTTGTTTTATGATATATGAAAATTTGAATTTCAGACACAATAACTGTGATTTATTGGAATTAGGGGACGCAATAATGAGGGCCTGTCGAAATATGTTTATTTTTTCCCCCAAATTCCATTTTTCTCTTAGTATATGGATTGTATGTTTTCATTTTACACACTTTCAACATTTTAAAAACTGCTTTTTTATTTACTCATCTTTTATTAATTTTTGTCTGATATTAAAATTAGTTTGTTTTATAATTTATGAAAGTTTAGATGCATTAACTGTGGTTTATTTGAATCAGGGGATGGAACAATGATGCCCTGTTGAAATATGTTTTTTTTCCCCCAAATTATATTTTCCCCCTTATTTTATGCTTTTTCATATTATGCATTTTCTGTGTACATTTTCTTTTGGTACTTTAGTACTTTTTTTTTTTTTTACCTATTGCCAAACTACGAAGCCCCTAATGGTCCATTATGTAAAAAAAAGAAAAAGAAACAAGATCCTAAGGTGTCGGAACGAGATACAAGCCATCGAAGCCATCAAACCAAGCTGAACTGCTTGAATTTTTTCACCAGGAGTGAGTAGCATAAAGTTATCCAAAAGCAGTGTGTAAGACTGGTGGAGGAGAACATGATGCCAAGATGCATGAAACAAAATGTGATTAAAACCACCAGGGTTATTCCACCAAATATTGATTTCTGAACTTTTAAACTTCATGAATATGAACTTGTTTTCTTTGCATTATTGTATTATTATATATATTATATTGAGGTCTGAAAGTTCATTTTACTCAAACATAGACCTATAAATAGCAAAACCAAAGAAACTGATTCAGAAACTGAAGTATATATATACTTCATATACTATATATACTTATACAGGTGTTGCCTGAGGGGTCAATTTACATAGTGCTGTTCCATGACTTTTTGGCATGTTGGTGTAATTGCTACTGTTTTATGTAATATTTCTCATATTAACCCACTCTAAATTAAAAGACTAAGGATAATAATGCCTCTAGAGTTGTACAGAGCTGTGTGTGTGTGTGTGTGTGTGTGTGTGTGTGTGTGATATTGACGTGCTTGCTTTAAATCTTTTATGCCTGTCTGGTTTCTTGTTGCTGCCATTTCTCAGCCAGTAGAGCTTTAACAACAGGGTCAGACTCGGTCAGTGACCCACACAGCACAACAGACACGGCCCAATCCCATTTCACCCCTCACCCCTACACCACTTACCCCCCCCCCCCTCTGTGTGTGATTTGTGCGTTCACGCCGTGCACTATTTAAGTTTAATGTGGTTTCAATGCATTATGGTCATTTTCTTTAATGCAAGCATGAAAAATCAATAATAATACTTAGATAGCTAGACATCTAATTGTCCTGTTCCACCTTAAATGCTGCAGCAGTTACATTCTGGCACCTGGTGCTGCTGCATCATTTAAGGTGGAATTGGAGAATTTGAACAAGAAACTAGCTAAGGTAAAACATGTAGATGATTTTTATTTGTTATCTATATGTGCACTACTCTTATTGTCTTATTAAAAAAATACAAATGTAAATATTGATCATTTTAGCATAATTTTTTTAAGTTTCTTTTCATTTTTAAGTTTCCCTTTCTTTTCATTTGTTTCCCTTTACACATTTTCTTTGCTTAAATTCAAATGCATATCATAAAAAAATGTACTTTTCCTGCAATGTGTTTTTTTTAATGTCTTTTTCATATTCATTTACTCACTATGTTTGATGTATTGTGCATAAATAAATATAAAAAAAATAATAATACAAAAAAGAGGATTTAGGGAAAGATGCAGCAACCTTTCTTCTCCCATTTAAGACAAGATAAGATGCCCCAAATGTATCTTAAAGGAGAACTCCAGTGTAAAATGTTAAAATGACTTTTGTTGTAGTAAAACATGATAAAAAGTTCTTATCTTTGATGAATAGCACACCTCCGTTCTCCCACAGCGTTCAGAGATCCAGAAATTTTAACAGTTTATCCATACACCCTTCAGACTGGGTGACACCCGGCATAATGTACCCTGATAAATGACTTTTTCCACCGTTATCCAGCTCAAATTAGCTCCACACCTCCTTGCTAAAATCCGGAGAGCCCTGACATTTAAAACGAGGCATTAATAACTTAAAAAGTTCACAAGAAGCTTATTAAAAACCACTGTTTACATCCTACATTTCTGTAGCGCTGTCATTACTGAACTGAAAATAACAGGCATACAGGGGTTAGACAATGAAACTGAAACACCTGTCATTTTAGTGAGGGAGGTTTCATGGCTAAATTGGAGCAGCCTGGTGTCCAATCTTCATTAATTGCACATTATTGCACCAGTAAGAGCAGAGTGTGAAGGTTCAATTAGCAGGGTAAGAGCACAGTTCTGCTCTAAATATTGCAATGCACACAACATTATGGGTGACATACCAGAGTTCAAAAGAGGACAAATTGTTGGTGCACGTCTTGCTGGAGCATCTGTGACCAAGACAGCAAGTCTTTGTGATGTATCAAGAGCCACGGTATCCAGGGTAATGTCAGCATACCACCAAGAAAAACCAACCACATCCAACAGGATTAACTGTGGACGCTGTAAGAGGAAGCTGTCTGAAAGGGATGTTCGGGTGCTAACCCGGATTGTATCCAAAAAAACATAAAACCGCGGCTGATCAAATCACGCAGAATTCAATGTGCACCTCAACTCTCCTGTTTCCACCAGAACTGTCCGTCCCCACAATAAATTATTGTGTTATACAACCAGGTGTTTCAGTTTTATTGTCCAACCCCTGTATATACATATACATAGATTCCATATAGTCTGCGTCCTGGTGCTGGCTGCTATGCTATGTGGAATCTATGTATATATATGTTTTTGTCATTATCAGTACAATGATGGCGGCGCTCGGAGCTGAATTATAGGATATAAACAGTGGTGTTTAATAAGCTTCTTGTGCACTTATTAAGTTATTAATGCCTCGATTTAAATATCAGGGCTCTCCGGATTCTAGTAAGGGAAGTGGAGCTACTTTGAGCTGGATAACGGTGGAAAAAGCGATTTATCAGGGCAAATTATGCCCCAAGTCACGTAGTCTAAAGGGTGTTTGAACAAACTGTTAAAATTTCTGGATCTCAGAACACTACTAAGTACTTTTTATTAGGGGTGGGCGATATGGCTCTAAAATAATATCACGATATTTCAGGGTATTTTTGCGATAACGATATACTTGGCGATTTAGGAAAACTAAAATAATTAATTAATTTCATGAATATAGTATAATAGTATAACAGAATAATCATAATGTGGCAAAATAAATAATATAGCATAGAATAATATAATGCAGCAAAAAATATTGCAGAATATTTAGTGCATGCATATAAACTGCAAACTAAAACTATTCTACAATAAATACACCTAAAGCTTCACAGTAAATAATAGACTACTTTTAAGTCAGAACAGCCCTATTATCACGATATGGATTTTTAATACCATGATATTTCTGTGTCACGATATATTGTATACGATATAATATTGCCCACCCCTACTTTTTATCATATTTTACTACAACAAAAGTCAATTTTAACATTTTACACCGGAGTTCTCCTTCTTTAAGTCCAGTAAGGATCACCTACATAGTAAACACTAGTAGACTACTTTAGTCATAATGAAGTACTTTTTTATTTATTATTTTTTTATTTTTTTATTCATTTGTTTTCGACGACATTTCATACTTTTAAAGGTTTGTTCTGTTTCTTTTTTTATTCTCCCTTGTAACTCTTGAACTCTTGTAGTTTCTCGCTCGAAAAACAAGGGTTGAGCATACAAATGAGAAATGAGAAATGGGAACTGAGAAATGGGAACGGGCCATTTGGGTTAAAATTAAATTAATTAAAAATTAGGCATTTAGAACAACAGACATTTACAAGCACAGAGTTTAGCACGATGGGTGAGTTATTTACAGGTCCAGCAGTCCTTCAAGTTTCCACAGCGAGATCAGTCAGTGTCAGTGTGAAGCGGGATGAGGAGGTTAGGAGATGAGCGGCGGGTTCACGACTCGAGAGTCCAAATCCACAGCCGTTAGCTTGTGCTCTTGTAGTCAGCAGCAACAAAACGAGCAAAACACACACTCAACTCCTCTGAGACTCAACCCGACACCCACTCTCTCTCTCATTCTCTCGTTCTTTCACTTTCTCACTCATTCGCTCGCCCATACACACTCGCATACACACACTCTCGGGTCAGAGAGGCTCCCTGGCTGCATCACCAGTCAGCATCCTCCTCTATGTAGTAGTCGGGAGTGTTGGTACCGTCGAACAGGCCGGGGTCCAGAGACTTCCTCTGCTTCCCTCGGGCGAAGACACGCGACAGCGAGCCCAGACCCATCTTCTCCTTCTTCTTCCTCCTCTTCTGGTCCTCCAGGTCCTCTAAAGACTGCAGTGACAGAAAGCGGCAGATCAGAGAAGAGCCGGCTGAGCTTTTAAGCTTTTAATCTGCAGCTTATTTTTCTGTTATTAAACCTCTAAAACGGGGAATTCCACACATTTACCTAAACCTACCTAAATTTACCTAAACTTCTGCATGATTACAGGGTTCTACTGTAAACGGTCCTTCAGAGAGGCTTCAGAAAGTACACAGTACACTCAACATTACTCAGAAAGACATATTGGAACATATCTATCGGTCCATTCATCATGAAATATATATATACAGCTCTGGAAAAAAATAAGAGAGCATTTAAAAATTGAGTTTCTTTGATTTTACCAAATTAAAAATCTCTGGAATATAATCAAGAGGAAGATGGATGATCACAAGCCATCAAACCAACAATGCTGAACCGCTTGAATGTTTGCACCAGGAGTAAAGCAGCATAAAGTTATCCAAAAGCAGTGTGTAAGACTGGTGGAGGAGAACATGATGCCAAGATGCATTAACACTGTGATTAAAAACCAACCAGGTTTATTCCACCAAATATTGATTTCTGAACTCTTAAAACTTTATGAATATGAACTTGTTTTTTGCATTATTTTTGCATCTTTTTGATATTTCAGCCATTTCTCATTTTCTGTAAATTAATGCTCTAAATGACAATATTTTTATTTGGAATTTGGGAGAAATTTTATAGAATAAAACAACAATGTTCATTTTACTCAAACATAAACCTATAAATAGCAAAATCAGAGAAACTGATCCAGAAACTGAAGAATGATTAAAATGAACTGCAATATTAATATTATGCTAAAAAGTTGACATGGAGACACAAAGTTGTTACTTTCTTTTGAATCTGATGCAAAAAAACTGAAACTAGTATGGTGTCCCATGACTTTTGCCATGTTCCATAAAAGCTAATAAAAAGCTAAGCTGTGGGATATGTAGGTGGGGTCTGTGATTTATGCTTCCAGAGTCGTTTATACACTTTTTTACTATTGTCAGTCCTGTCACTGTCTGTCTGCCTGCCATGGATTCTAAAGCACATGGTAAAGACTTCACTTCCCAGGATGCACCAGCACTCAACATTCCAGACATGCCTGATCACGCCACTCTTCAGCGTTCCAGCTCACCATGCTTCTGAGATTGCTCACACCTGTGTTTCCCAGTATCAATAGCCCCTGCTTTCTTTCCCAAGTTGCGCTGTATTTTATCTATTCCTATAGCTCTTTTGCTTCTCCGACCACCCTTCTTGCCTGTAGCCCTGTAATTTCTGTTTGTTTTTTTGTTGCCGACCCTTTTTGTATTTCAGACTACCCCTTTTTGCTTTGCCTTATTGCTGTAGGTTGGATCTCCTGTGTATGACCTCATTGCCTGCTCACACGAGTATGTTGTTTGCTTATACGGACCTTTGGTTATTGGCCCTGCCTGTCCCTGACTATTCTTATAAGCCTGATACCTTATTTAATAAATTATGTGTGTGGTAGCCACCTTTGTCTGTCTTGTGTTTGGCCACTGTGACAACTATATATCATTTTATCAAAAGGAAAAAATCCAACATTAGAAAAGAACACTCAAATATTGCAAAATACTGTATATGCTAGACCGAGGTGGAAAACATGAAAAATAGCAGTGATGGAATTTTTTTTCTTTTTTGAACAAACAGTAGTATTTAAAGTCACATTTTGAGTTCAGGTCTCCAAACCCATTCAAATCTGTCAAACGACCATAATTTAGCAATTAAGGCAGATCGAAGAACTGAGGATTGAACCCACATAGAAATAAAAGGTTAAAATACATTGTGTCGGTTCTGGATAACAGTTTTTATGGTTCTACAATTAATCTTTCAATGGAAACAGAACCATAACTGTAGGTCGATTTTTACCCCAAGATAAAAGACAGCTTGGGAATACCCACACCTGTATAAGTTGTGAGGTGTTACTTTGTGTCTGAGGCTGAAAACTGGTCAACATGCTCATGGCAAGGTGATGTGATGTTCTAAAGTTTATTAATGATCGTGACCAGCAGCATTAGGCTAAAATTAAGACGGAACACACATCCCCATAGGTCAGTGCAGCACTCTTTAGCTTATATAGTACTTGGCAAAAGTCATGGGACACAACACTAGTCTGATGTCGCACGACAGTTGGCATGTAAATGTGTTATGTGGTGTTGTAATGTGTATGTGTGTGTGTTTTCTCACGTTGCAGAGCGAGTGTGTTCTGTGTCGAGGCGAGTTAAGCTCAGATGGTGTGGAAGATCGCTCCCCCTCCAGCGCCGAGGCGTCCGACAGGAGTGACGGCTGCCGTGAGTGACAGGGGCTGAGCCGCAGACTGCCCGAGGAGTGCGCCACACACACTCCATCAATGTCACACACACAGGGGGGCGCCGCCTTTAAAACTGAAGCACAGACACACACACACACACACAGTCAAGCTCAGTATATAAACAGAGACTCCCAGCTGTGATTATTTACAAGTAATATTTACTAGACTGTATTCAGTGACCAGCAGTACTGAGGTGTTCACACTCCTCCAGCTCACACCTGCCATACTGCCAATAGGTTCATGTGTATCTGCTCCAGAGAGTCCTATTCTAATGGCAGTACTTCTCTACAGGCACGGCACAAGCTGTGTAATGTGTGTGCAGGTGCACATATTTGTCAGCAATGGGTGCAACTTAAAGTAGCTGAATGTGGTCATTAGAAGGGGTGTTTACTAATATTTGGATATATAAAGGTATGTATGTGTATTGTGTGTGTTGGGGTGTGTGTGTACCCTGTCGGTCGAATGTGTGGTACAGGCTGTGTGTTGGTGTGTGTGTGTGTGTTGGGGTGTGTGTGTGTGTGTGTGTGTGTGTGTGTGTAACCTGTCTGTCGAATGTGTGGTACAGGCTGTGTTTGGGGGGGGGGGGGGGGGGGTGTGTTGGGGTGTGTGTGTGTGTGTGTGTGTGTGTGTGTTGGGGTGTGTGTGTGTGTGTGTACCCTGTCGGTCGAATGTGTGGTACAGGCTGTGTGTTGGGGTGTGTGTGTGTGTGTGTGTGTGTGTGTGTTGGGGTGTGTGTGTGTGTGTGTACCCTGTCGGTCGAATGTGTGGTACAGGCTGTGTGTTGGGGTGTGTGTGTGTTGGGGTGTGTGGGTGTGTGTTGGGGTGTGTGTGTGTGTGTGTGTACCCTGTCGGTCGAATGTGTGGTACAGGCTGTGTGTTGGGGTGTGTGTGTGTGTGTGTGTGTTGGGGTGTGTGTGTGTGTGTGTGTGTTGGGGTGTGTGTGTGTGTGTGTGTGTTGGGGTGTGTGTGTGTGTGTGTGTGTACCCTGTCGGTCGAATGTGTGGTACAGGCTGTGTGTTGGGGTGTGTGTGTGTTGGGGTGTGTGGGTGTGTGTGTGTGTGTGTGTTGGTGTGTGTGTGTGTGTGTGTGTGTACCCTGTCGGTCGAATGTGTGGTACAGGCTGTGTGTTGGGTTGTGTGTGTGTTGGGGTATGTGGGTGTGTGTGTGTGTTGGGGTGTGTGTGTGTTGGGGTGTGTGGGTGTGTGTGTGTTGGTGTGTGTGTGTGTGTGTGTGTGTGTACCCTGTCGGTCGAATGTGTGGTACAGGCTGTGTGTTGGGTTGTGTGTGTGTTGGGGTATGTGTGTGTGTTGGGGTGTGTGTGTGTGTGTACCCTGTCGGTCGAATGTGTGGTACAGGCTGTGTTGACTCTGCCGTATGGCTGCTGTTAGAGGCAGCTCTGCATGCATCACCCACTCCTGGTTGCCATTGACGACGGCCTCTGTGGGCATGGCCAAAGAGTGACGCTTAGGAACGTCCTTAGTGAGCGTAGCCAAAGACTGCTTAGCCTGCAACACACACACAAAAACAAACAGCCATTTTAGCAGGTGTGTGTGTGTGTGAGAGAGAGTAGTAAGTACAAAAGCACAGCTTTTGACCCCATAAATGAGCATATGAGTATGTATTTGTCCTATAGTGCTTTATACATCCTTACTCCCTATAATCACCATACTACACTCTACTACCTTATACTAAAATTCCATACCCTATACTGCCCTGTATTAACTCATAATCCCAGTACTACCATTTATTTCCTTAATTGCCTTACACTCCTTTACTACTATATACTTTATATACTGTCATATAGTGCTGGACGATATGGCCAAAATTCATATCACGATATATTCCTTAATTTCGGTCGATACGATATAATTTCGATATCGATATAAATACTTAGAAGGCCACAGAAAACTGCGAAGAATCCCTGCAATGGAAATATGTACCTACTACTGTCTGAAAATTTTATTTAAGTCTTTGAAACCTCCTTTCACAAAAACATTATAATACTTAAGAAATAAAAAATAGTCAAGATAAATCAATGCTCAATTTTATTTGCATATAGCAAAATAAAAACATGACATCCCTGTCAAACATAAGCCTATATAACTATTACCAATACAAATAACTTTAAATTAGGACAGAAGCAGAGCTTCTTATTCTTTTGTAAACAAATTTAACAGATCAAAACAAAAGTGTTTCAACTAGGATAAAGAACACAAGAAGCCTTTATACACATAAAAGCAACAAGATTTTCCCGTCAAATAAACAAACCTATAGGCTTTATCAACTATAAATAACTTAGTTACAATATAAGCTACAAAAGTGCTTCAGCCAAAATACAACTCTTTATAAACATAAAAGGAACATGATATCCCCGTCAAATAAACAAACCTAAAGGATTCGTAAACTTTAAATAACTTACAACATAAGCTATAAAAGTGATTCAGCCAGTATAAGGAAAATATTGTATGTAGTGGAACTGATTGAGGTGGTGGAACAGATTAGATGTTTTAATGTTACCGCTGCTAACCTGCTCCACTCTCCGGCACAATTTGCAGCAAACTGAAGTTTAGCAGACCTTCGAGAGTTGAACCAAATCCTCACCACTGAATTAGACCTCCCTCCTTCAATTGATCACTTGTAGAAGCGGCAGGGGCATTCATTTTGCATCAAAAATGTCCCGTGCTGGGAGCCAAGAGGACCCGCGACTGACCGCTGACCGAGCGGACCCGTGGGTGGACCGAGCGGACCCGTGGGCGGACCGAGCGGACCCGAGGCTAGGCTAGGCTCGGCTTGGTTCCGCTCCGTTCCACTCCAGCGCGGAGCATTTCAGATGCGAACCGAGCCTACCTTAGCCTTGGATCCGCTCGTCCCGGCTCCGTTTGGCTCCAGCGCGAGGCATTTTAGATGCGTAGCGGACCCGAGCCTAGCCTAGCCTAGCCTAGCCTATCCTATCTGGCTACGTGCCTATGTGATTACATCATCACGCACAGAGATAGTCCAGCTACGGAGGCTGATTGTGTTCAGCTGTGCGGCGAGCTGACGCCAGTAAAACGCCTGTCCGTGACAGATTCTGTAAATAATACATATCGATATACCACAAAAATGATATCACCGTTATTGAAACATTTCTTATCGCGATAAATACCGATATCGAATTATTGTCCAGGCCTACTGTCATATACTCCCTATACAATCTTATACTCCCATATACTATCTTATCCTGACCTATACTACATATATTGCCCCATAATCCCCAAACTACCCTATACTCTAAATACAAGCATAGTATACTGCTCTGTACTACTACCTTGATATTCTACTTCCTAAATCCTTATACTACCCTATATATTATCATATACTCCCAATACGTCCCTATAATACACTATATTGCCCTGTGCTCCCTATACTACCCTTTATTATCCTATACTCCCAGTACTTGCCTATAATACACTTTATTGCCCTGTACCCCCCTATACTACCCTATATTGCCCTATATATTATCCTATACTCCCAGTACTTACCTATAATACACTTTATTGCCCTATACCCCCCTATACTACCCTATATTGCCCTATATATTATCCTATACTCACATTACTTACCTGTAATACACTTTATTGCCCTATGCTCCCTATACTACCCTATATATTATTCTATACTCCCAATATTTAACTATAATTCACTAGATTGCCCTATACCCCCTATACTACCCTATACTCCATATACTAACTATACAATCCTATATTGCCCTATACATTAACCTATATCAAATACTTACCTATAAAGCACTATATAGCACTATGCTCCTCATACTACCCTATACTGCTCCATATATTATCCTAAAATCCCAATACTTACCTATAATGCACTCTATTGCCCTTTACCCCTATACTACCCTATTTTGCCC